>NW_025232030.1:8210-10371 GCF_018294505.1 Triticum aestivum | reverse complement strand
CAAAAAGATTCGACATTTCAAAAAAAAAGTTCAAAATTTGTAAGAAAGGTTTGAAAAAAGTGGAATATAGTGTTCAAATCTTGACGCTGGACTATGTTCTGACATAATCTCCTCTTCCTAAAAAATGGTAGCAACTATGGGCTGGAGTGGTACGAGCCTGCGATGACCAGTACACATGGTTCAGAGTTTGGATTCGTAGGCGTTGCACTGTGTCTCGTGCATTTTTTTGTCGCTCCAATCGGCGGGCCGGAAGGAAAAAATACAAATAAGAAAACAACGCGAAAACAAGAAAACGACATATCTCATATTTTGGAATGGAGGAAGTAGATGTGATATAGTGAGATCCTTTTTAGAACGAAAACTGTAGCAAAAGTTTGCTGCATCTGGCAGAAGACCTAAATTAGCATGTAAAAGTTGGTATTTGATGCGGGCGGTTGCAACTGCTTCATATCGAGAGCGCTTGGTGAAGAATATCTGATCGGATTCCGACGATTCCTCCCCGACCGTCCGAATATTGTCAGCGTATTTTCTCTAAACACAACAGGGAGGGTTCCCCGGCTCCATCCATTGCATAGAAGCCCGAAACACAAAACGGGGTCCGTTACATAATTCCACACAAAACAAACCAAAATACAGAAAGGAACAGGCTCCTGGTGGTTGTTATAAGAGGACCAGCCACAACTAAACACAGAGCTAACAGACTGAAACCTGGACTACATGCTAGGACCTAGGAATAACTAAAAGACAGGCAAACATTTTTTCAGAAAGCACAAAATACGTAGTGCATCTCGCAGCAAAGAGCAAATAGGAGAGTGCAGCATCTTTCTGCCTAGGCTTTCTTATAAGGAAACCAACTGTGGAGTTGGGTCGAGCCAGCGAACAGCAGCTATTCAGAATAGATGTAGGGCTTGCTAAGCTTCCGCCGTCGAGCTCGATTTGCGATGAGTGCTCGCTGTCAGCAACATGTTCTTTCACACCCACTCCAGGAGCGCTGTACTTCCCAGCAGCATCTGCAGATGTAGCCACTAGTAGAAAACGGAGCTTTAAAACCGGTTCGTAAGGGTCTTTAGTGCCGGTTTCATAACCGGCACTAATTGGTGGACACTAAAGCCCCCCCTCCCCCCGCGTGGCGTGAGCTCGCGCCCTAGTATGGGGGACCTTTAGTACCGGTTGGTGTTACCAACCGGTACTAAAGGTTTTTTTTTGAAAATTTTGGAAATTTTTTTGATTATTTTTTTCGATTTTTATTTTTTCTGAATTATTTGGTGATTTAGTCTCTAATCACCTCTCTTAACTGCTCAAGTGTGGATCACTCATTCCAAATCATCTAACTTCCCGACCGGTCACCTATCCCTCTCACTACTCCAGCCCGAGCACGCTTAACTTTCGGGTTCTATTCTCCTTCATTTCCAAGTCTGCACTTGTTGTTTTCCTGACAATAGTAAGATGCCAATCCTATTAACCCTCAGGAGTTTAGCTTGAGCATAAAGTCACACATTTCACTGTTTAAATTTAAAACTATTATTCTAAAAAACAGTAATTATTTAGTAACACTAATATTTCTTGAATAAGTTTGACCATAGTTTGACCACAGTTTGACCAGATTTGACCAAAATTCAAAAAATTGAAATAATTATTTAGTAACACTAATATTCTTGAATAATTATGTAGTAACATTAATACTTCTTGAATTAGTAGTTTGACCAGATTTAACAAAAAAAAATTTAAAAAACTTAAATTTGATCATATCTTTTTTTTCCTTTTGGAATTTGAGGATTCTAGAAAATTGCAAACAGGCCGTAGGCGGTCTCCATCGGATGCGGATTTTCGTGCTGAATTTTTTGATATATTATAAGTTTTTTTCCGACATCGTATGCAAAAGTTATAGCCGTTTTACATTTTCCCTACACTTTTTGCAAAACATGTCCAAATTTAAGTTTTCAAATTTTCTTAACTAGTAGATGTAGTAATATAACTACCTCTCGAAGGATTTTATTTTTTGAAGTTTTTATCATTTTCATTTGATTTTTTCTGAACTGAAATGGCGACACGGGGGGTAGAGTTTGAAAGTTGTCCTATAGTACCAGTTTGTGTCACAAACCGGTACTATAGGCCAGACCCCTTTAGTACCGGTTCGTGACACAAACCGATACTAAAGGTT
>NW_025232030.1:0-7046 GCF_018294505.1 Triticum aestivum | reverse complement strand
TCCTTGGAGGAACTATTATTTTCCAAACAGAAGGAATAAAGACAGGTGATACTCCTCTCTGCCTCCCCTTAATGAAAGCGTTTTGTTGGATACTAAACAATTTATGAGCATACTTGCTGACTCAATGTCTGAGAGCGGCCTCTTCAACTTGTCCTCCTGCAACGTCAAACAGAAGTTAGCCATACATAAGAACATGACGGTAAAGAAGAACAAAAATGCATCATGCATATAGATATACCTTCATGGCCTTGAAGCCCCAGTGGTTCCTGTTTCCTTGGCCGTGTGTCCCGTCTTTTCCACGGTTAGCCCGGGCCTTGATGCTCTTGGCAGCAAACTCTGCATCGTCGCCGAGCCACCTATCCACTAAACTCGCCCATCCGTCATGCCTTCCATAGCACCAACGATGAACAACCTATGCAAATTTTGGAATCATGACATGTGAGCACGAAACATATAGTTGACTGCTTGAAACAATCATAAGTTAGTAATAGTTACCATCATGAACTGCTCCCTGTTCAAGGTAAGTCGTTGCCTCTGTGCTTGAGTTTTGGTCATCTTTTGTTGCAGGTAGATGTGGTAGTACTGCGAGACGGCAACCCAGCGCACCTCGTACTGCAACTGATGAGCTTTCTTCTTCGCAGCCGCAAGCAAGACCACGTCGGCTCTGGCCTTGTGCTCGTCAAGAACTCTATAGAGTTGCTGCAATCATGCATAAACCAGAAGCAAACAAGGAATGAGTTGAGTGATTCAATGATAAACTATGAACGAAACTGAAGACAAGTGATTCAGAAGAGAACTTACCCAAAATTTGGTGATCACGGCCTTAGCGGCCGTCCCGTACTCCGCGTTGCTGCAAGCGTCGTAGTGGGCCTAGCTCGTGGCCAAAACCCGCAGCTGCGGGTCCCTGTCTGGCCGCGGGCAGAATAGGCCAGGCCAAAACTCCTTCAATAGGACAGTGATAAGACCGTTCGGTTTACGGCCCTTTCCACGAAGGATCCAGTTTCTGCAAAAGAATCAAATGATTGCCATGTGTACAATAAGAAAATGTTGTCATGTGTTGAAAATATGATCGAGAGGCACTTACTCTGTCCCCACAGGTTCAATGAGCCACTTGTGCTCCTCGATAGAAGGTGGTGTAGGTAGTCCGACATTACCACGCAGCCACCCCTGCGGAGCACCCGGTGGCAAGTCACCCCACAACTCGGGATCAACATCCCCTCCACCCTCCTCGCCCTCCTCCTCACCCTCCTCCTCGCCCCCCTCCTCCTCGCCCTCCTCCTCCTCACCCTCCTCCTCCTCGCCATCAGGAACATACTCCTCCTCCTCAGACTCAGAAGGTGCCTCTGTATAGGAGGGCATCGAAGAAGACCCTCCTATTTCGGACACGGCCCGGAGTTTTTTGCCCCGGCTGCCTCTCCCCCCACCTCCTCCTCCTCTAGGGGCTCTCCCCCCACCGCCTCCTCCTCTAGGGTCTCCTCCCCCGACCCCTCCACCTCCCTGTGAGGTGTCATCCTCGCGTAGTCGGGAGGGAACCTTGTGGGCTTGTCCACTCCGAGTAAGTCCTTTGAATTTACTGAGGAAACTGGCGCCGCTGGACTTGCCCATGATTAGCAAACCTGCATTGAGAAGAGAATAAACAATTAGTAAGGATATCAATTAAACAAGCATACAGGAAAAACATTAATACCAGAAGAGCACATTAAGCATACTATTGTAATGATCATTAAAAGAACTTACATTTTCTAGAACCCATATGAATCATCACTATTGTAATCTATTTGTGGACCGGTCTCATCATCACTATCACACATATCATCTTCGTTGTCTGACGGAGGTGGAGGCTCTTCCTCATCGTCAGCGTCTTCATTTAACTTTTCAAGCATAATTATGTCTCTTTGATTCACAACTGCCTCACCATCAATCTGTGCATCGTCGTCGTTTGGGTCCAGGTCAACATAACCCAAGTTATCATCCTCGTTGTTTCGGACCACGTCATCATGTTCCTCTTGATAGAACACTCCCTCGTATGTCATGGGGTTTATGTTGTAGTAATCATCATCGTTCGGGTCCGGTAGCTTACCATGCGGCGACACCTTGAACACAACTTCCCAACCCTTTAGGTACTCTTTCTGGCATGGGTAAGGCAGATAATATACTTGTGTGGCCTGGGTAGCGGCGATAAAGAGATCAGCTCCGGCATAGACGGTTGATGGTTTAACTTCAACTAAACCAACAGAAGGCGTATGTCTCAGACCCTTTTTGGGGTCGAACCATCGGCATTTGAACATAGTGAGACTTAGGTGTTCGCGGCCACGTTTGAATGTAAGCTCGTATATTTTTCCTACCCTTCCGTAGTAATCTACTTTATTATCTCCTTCAGTGAAGACTCCAGTATTTATGGTTTTGGGATCAGGCCGACTGTTCTGGTGCTCCTCTGTATGGAAGCGATACCCATTCACATCATACTTTTGGCATGTCATGACAACAGGGTCAAAACCCATGGAAACCCATCTCAATTTTTCATCCATTGATTTGGTCGGATCATTTCCCTACAAGTTTAATTGAAATTATAGGGTGCATGAGTTTAATTGAAATTATAGGGTGCATGAGTTTAATTGAAATAGGTAATAGGGAAGTGTGAAAAATTACTTTCTCCATGAACCACGCAACGAAAATTTTCCTTCCATCAGCACCCTTTCGGAGAAGAGCAAGTGCCTCCGCTTCAGTAGGAGGCAGCATTCCCGTCCATTCTTCAACGAATCGACTACAATAAGAACAGCGGTATAAGAACTAGGCAAAGTGAACATGACAAATTGACTAAAAGAATGGTGCAAAGGTATTACCTCATCCACTCATCCTCAACTTCCTTGATGTTGTGCAAGATATAGAACATGAAATCCTCCCACTCATCTCGTGGCATGAGATAAGGTTTCGAGCATCCAGCCCTACCACCTTGCCCGATGAATAGAGGCAACTTTGGTTTATACTTGGGTTCTTCTGTATTGTATCGAGACACCTTATTATGCAACGTGGGAACATGGTCCGGATAGTAGGCTGTCCTGAGGTCTGCCACATCCTCTAGGATAACTGCCTCAGCTATGGAAGCTTCAATCTTAGCTTTGTTTCCACATTTCTGTCTCAGATGCTTGTTCTGTCTCTCAGGGCCGTACTGCCAATGATTCTGCACAGGCCCCCCCAACAATACCTCGTCCGAGAGGTGCAAAATGAGATGTGTCATCGGAGTAAAGAAGCCTGGCGGGAAGATCTTCTCTAGCTTGCATATCAACTCCGGCGCCTTCTTATACATTTCTTTTATCTTCTCAGGACATACTTCTTTAGCACAAAGCGTGCGGAAGAAATGGCTTAACTCCGCAAGCACACGCCAGACACGCTCGGGAACATAGCCCCGAACCATCACCGGCATAATCCGCTCAATCCATACACGATAGTCATGACTCTTGAGCCCGGTCACTCTGCCCGTTGAAAGATTGACCCCCTTACTTATATTCGACGCATAACCATCAGTGAACTTCACGATGTGTTTCAGCCACTTGAATGCCTCCATCTTATGATCCTTTTTAAGTACGAAGTCAGCATCTGGATTGAACCAAGATTTTCGACTGCCAGTGGGAGGCTGCATGTGTAGACGTGGTCTATCATAAATATTCTATTGATCAACTCTAGCATTAACATTATCCTTTGTCTTATCAGGAATGTTGAGGATCGTGTGAAAAAGGGACTCTGCGACATTCTTTTCGGTGTGCATCACGTCTATGTTGTATGGAAGTTTGAGGTCCTTAAAATAGGGAAGCTGCGTTAAGGGGGTAATGTGAGTCCAGTTGTGCGTCTCACCATATCCTTCAATTTTTTTCCCTTTACCTTCTCCTTTGCCCTCGCCCTCGTCTTCGCCTGTGGCTTTGCCATTGCCTTTACCTTTGCCTTTCCCTTCACCGGCAGGCTTAAGAGCTTTCAGCTGAGCAAGCACATCCGCACCAGAAAACGTTGGAATCTCGTTTACTTGATGGATAACTTTGCCTTTTGTGAAGTTCTTCTTGTCTTCCCTATCAGGATGGTCTGGAGGGAGGAACTGTCGATGCAGGTCAAATGCAACATACTTGCCACCCTTCTTCAGCCAAATGAAAATTAAGGCCTGCATGCACACTGGGCAAGGCATCTTTCCACTTGTACACCATCCGCAGAACAGGGCATAACCGGGAAAGTTAGCCATGGGATCATGCGTTACGGAACGAGTAAAGAGACTTGCCGATAATGAGATTGAACGAGGTATGGGTATACCGACAATCGAATCTTGGGCAAGTAACATACCGATAGACAAAGGGAATTGTATACGGGATTGATTGAATCCTTGACATCGTGGTTCATCCGATGAGATCACCGTGGAACATGTGGGAGCCAATATGGGTATCCAGATCCCGCTATTGGTTATTGGTCGGAGAGATGTGTCGGTCATGTCTGCATGGTTCCCGAACCCGTAGGGTCTACACACTTAAGGTTCGGTGACACTAGATTTGTTATGGAAAATAGTATGTGGTTACCGAAGGTTGTTGGAGTCCTGGATGAGATCCAGGACGTGACGAGGAACTCCGGAATGGTCTGGAGGTGAAGATCGATATATTGGACGAAGGTTATTGGAGTCCGGAATTGTTCTGGGAGTACCGGGTGACGACCAGCGTGACCGAAAGGTGTTTTGGAGGCCCCGACAAGCGTTGGGGGGCCTTATGGGCCAAGGGTAGGGGGCACATCAGCCCACTAAGGGGTTGTGCGCCCCTCCCACCCCATCTCACGTAACGTGGAGAGGTGGGGGCGCCTCCCCTAGGGCAGCCACCCCTCTCGGCTTGGGGGGCAAGTTTCCTAGGGGTGGGGGCGCCCAAACCCATCTAGGGTTTCCCCTGTGGCCGCCACCCCTCCCCTAGGGAACCCTAGGGCATCTCCTCCACCCTTCCCCCTATATATAGTGAGGGAGAGAGGGCGCAGCCGCACCCCCTTCCCTGGCGCAGCCCTCTCCTCCTCCAACTCCTCCTCCTCTTCCGCAGTGCTTGGCGAAGCCCTGCCGGAGAACCACGAGCTCCATCGCCACCATGCCGTCGTGTTGCTGGAGTTCTCCCTCAACTTCTCCTCTCCCCTTGCTGGATCAAGAAGGAGGAGACGTCCCCGGGCTGTATGTGTTGAACGCAGAGGCGTCGTCCGTTTGGCGCTAGATCGGATCTTCCACGATTTGAATCGCCACGAGTACAACTCCATCAACCGCGTTCTTTGTAACGCTTCCGCTTAGCGATCTTCAAGTGTATGAAGATGCACTCCCTCTCTCTCTCGTTGCTAGCATCTCCTAGATTGATCTTGGTGACATGTAGGGAAATTTTGAATTATTACTACGTTCCCCAACAAATATTCATATCACAATTAAGAAGAATTACATTGAAATTATGCCAAGTAGCACTCCGCATCAAAAATTCTGTTTTTATCATTTACCTACTCGAGGACGAGCAGGAATTAAGCTTGGGGATGCTTGATACGTCTCCAACGTATCTATAATTTTTGATTGCTTCATGCCATATTATTACTGCTTTGGATATTATTGGGCTTTATTATCCACTTTTATATTATTTTTGGGACTAACCTATTAATCGGAGGCCCAGCCTAGAATTGCTATTTTTTGCCTGTTTTAGGGTTTCGAAGAAAAGGAATATCAAATGGAGTCCAAACGGAATGAAACCTTCGGGAACGTGATTTTCTCAACGAACAAAACCCAGGAGACTTGGACCCTACGTCAAGACACAAAAGAGGAAGCCACGAGGTAGGGGGCGCGCCCACCCCCACCAGGCGCACCCTCCATCCTCGTGGGCCCCCTGTTCCTCCACCGACGTACTCCTTCCTCCTATATATACCTACGTACCCCCAAACGATCAGATACGGAGCCAAAACCCTAATTCCACCGCCGCAACTTTTTGTATCCAGGAGATCCCATCTTGGGGCCTGTTCCGGAGCTCCGCTGGAGGGGGAATCGGTCACGGATGGCTTGTACATCAACACCATAGCCCCTCCGATGAAGTGTGAGTAGTTTACTTCAGACCTATGGGTCCGTAGTTAGTAGCTTGATGGCTTCTTCTCTCTTTTTGGATCTCAATACAAAGTTCTCCCCCTCTCTTGTGGAGATCTATTCAATGTAATCTTCTTTTTGTGGTGTGTTTGTTGAGACCGATGAATTGTGGGTTTATGATCAAGTCTCTCTATGAACAATATTTGAATCTTCTCTGAATTCTTTTATCTATGATTGGTTATCTTTGTAAGTCTCTTCAAATTATCAGTTTGGTTTGGCCTACTAGATTGATCTTTCTTGCAATGGCAGAAGTGCTTAGCTTTGGGTTCAATCTTGGGGTGTCCTTTCCCAGTGACAGTAGGGGCAGCAAGGCATGTATTGTATTTTTGCCATTGAGGATAACAAGATGGGATTTTCATCATATTGCATGAGTTTATCCCTCTACATCATGTCATCTTGCTTAATGCATTACTTTGTTTTCATTAACTTAATACTCTAGATGCATGCTGGATAGCGGTCGATGAGTGGAGTAATAGTAGTAGATGCAGGCAGGAGTCGGTCTACTTGTCTCAGACATGATGCCTATATACATGATCATACCTAGATATTCTCACAACTATGCTCAATTCTGTCAATTCCTCAACAGTAATTTATTTACCCACCATAGAATACGTATGCTCTCGAGAGAAGCCACAAGTGAAACCTATGGCCCTCGGGTCTATCTTCATCATATTAATCTATCAATACTTAGTTATTTCCTTTTGCTTTTACTTTGCTTTTATTTTACTTTGCATCTTTACCATAAAAATACCAAAAATATTATCTTATCATATCTATCAGATCTCACTCTCGTAAGTGGCCAAGTAGGGATTGACAACCCCTATTTGCGTTGGTTGCGAGGATTTATCTGTTTTGTGCAGGTATGAGGGACTAACGCGTAGCCTCCTACTGGATTGATACCTTGGTTCTCAAAAACTGAGGGAAATAC
>NW_025232029.1:0-10371 GCF_018294505.1 Triticum aestivum | reverse complement strand
CCCCCCCCCATTGGTCTGAATTGGACTAGGGGAATGGGGCGGCGCCCCCCTTGCCCTTTTCTACTCCCCCTCTCATTCCTTCTCTCCTACTCCTAAAAGGGAAAGGATTCCTACTAGGACTTGGAAGTCCTAGTAGGACTCCATACCCTTAGTGCGCCCTTAGGGGGCTGGCCTCTCTCCCTCCCTCCTTTATATACGGGGGCAGGCGGCACCCCAAAGACACACAAGTTGATCTTTTAGCCGTGTGCGGTGCCCCCTCCACAGATTTCCACCTCGGTCATATCATCGTAGTGCTTAGGGAAGCCCTGCGCTGGTAACTTCATCATCACCGTCGCCACGCCGTCGTGCTGACGAAACTCTCCCTCGGCCTCAACTAGATCAAGAGTACGAGGGACATCATCGAGTTGAACGTGTGCTGAACGCGGAGGTGCCGTACGTTTGGTGCTTGGATCAGTTGGATCGCGAAGATGTTCGACTACATCAACCATGTTAACTAAATGCTTCCGCTTTCGGTCTACGAGGGTACGTGGACACACTCTCCCCGCTCGTTGCTACACATCACATAGATAGATCTTGCGTGATCGTAGGTAATTTTTTGAAATACTGTGTTCCACATCAAAATCGTCATCAAACATTAAGCGTGCGGACCCTACGGGTTCGAGAACTATGTAGACATGGCTGAGACACATCTCCGGTGAATAACCAATAGCAGAACCTGGATGCTCATATTGGTTCCTACATATTCTATGAAGATCTTTATCGGTCAAACCGCATAACAACATACGTTGTTCCCTTTGTGATCGGTATATTACTTGCCCGAGATTCGATCATCGGTATCATCATACCTAGTTCAATCTCGTTATCGGCAAGTCTCTTTACTCGTTCCATAATGCTTCATCCCGCAACTAACTCATTAGTCACATTGCTTGCAAGGCTTATAGTGATGAGCATTACCGAGAGGGCCCAGAGACACCTCTCCGAAACACGGAGTGACAAATCCTAATCTCAATCTATGCCAACCCAACAAACACCTTCGGGGACACCTATAGAGCATCTTTATAATCACCCATTTATGTTGTGATGTTTGATAGCACACAAGGTGTTCCTCCGGTATTCGGGAGTTGCATAATCTCATAGTCTGGGGAACATGAGTTATGAAGAAAGCAGTAGCAATGAAACTGTAACGATCATAATGCTAAGCTAATGGATGGATCATATCCATCACATCATTCTCCTAATGATGTGACCCCTTTCATCAAATGACAACACATGTCTATGGTCAGGAAACATAACCATCTTTGATTAACGAGCTAGTCAAGTAGAGGCATACTAGGGACACTTTGTTTTGTCTATGTATTCACACATGTACTAAATTTCTGGTTAATACAATTCTACCATGAATAATAAACATTTATCATGATATAAGGAAATATAAATAACAACTTTATGATTGCCTCTAGGGCATATTTCCCTCAGTCTCCCACTTGCACTAGAGCAAATAATCTAGTTCACATCGCCATGTGATTTAACACCAATAGTTCACATCTGTATGCGACCAACACCCAAAGGGTTTTCTAGAGTCAATAATCTAGTTCACATCGCTATGTGATTAACACCCAAATAGTACTAAGGTATGATCATGTTTTGCTCGTGAGAGAAGTTTAGTCAACGGGTCCGTCACATTCAGATCCATATGTATTTTGCAAATATTCTATGTCTACAATGCTCTGCATGGAGCTACTCTAGCTAATTGCTCCCACTTTCAATATGTATCCAGATTCAGACTTAGAGATCTGGATCAGTGTAAAAGCTTGCATCAACGTAACTCTTTACGACAAACTCTTTATCACCTCCATAGCCGAGAAATACTTCCTTAGTCCTCTTAGGTAAGTAAGGATAACTTTGACTGCAATACAGTGATCCACTCCTGGATCACTATTGCACCCCTTTGCCAAACTCATTGTAAGGCACACAACACGTTTGGTATATAGCATGGCATACTTTATAGAACCTATGACCGAGGCATAGGGAATGACTTTCATTCTCTTTCTATTTTCTGGCGTGGTCAGGCTTTGAGTCTTACTCAACTTTACACCTTGTAATACAGACAAGAACTCCTTCTTTGACTGATCCATTTTGAACTCTTTCAAAAACTTGCCAAGGTATTTACTCATTGAAAAATCTTATCAAGCATCTTGATCTATCTCTATAGATATTGATGCCCAGTATGTAAGCAGCTTCACCGAGGTCTTTCATTGAAAAACTCCTATTCAGGTATCCCTTTATGCTATCCAGAAATTCTATATCATGTCCAATCAACAATATGCCATCCACATATAATATCAGAAATGCTACAGAGCTCCCACTCATTTTCTTGTAAATACAGGCTTCTCCAAAAGTCTGTATAAAACCATATGCTTTGATCACACTATCAAAATTGTTTATTCCAACTCCGAGAGGCTTGCACAAGTCCATAAATGGATCGCTGGAGCTTCCACACTTTGTTAGCATCCTTTGGTTCGACAAACCTTCTGGTTGCATCATATACAACTCTTCTTCCAGAAATCCTTTCAACAATGCAGTTTTGACATCCATGTGCCAAATTTCATAATCATAAAATGCAGCAATTGCTAACATGACTTGGACAGACTTAAGCATCACTACAGGTGAGAAAGTATCATCATAGTCAACTCCTTGAAGTTGTTGAAAATCTTTTACGACAAGTCGAGCTTTGTAGATAGTAACACTACTATCAGTGTCCGTCTTCCTCTTGAAGATCCATTTATTCTTAATGGCTTGCCGATCATCAGGCAAGTCCACCAAAGTCCACACTTTGTCCTCATACATGGATCCCACCTCAGATTTCATGGCCTCAGGCCATTTCGCAGAATCTGGGCTCATCATCGCTTCCTCATAGTTCGTAGGTTCATCATGTTCTAGTAACATGACTTCCAGAATAGGATTACCGTACCACTCTGATGCGGATCGTACTTTGGTTGACCTACCGGTAGTAACTTGATCTGAAGTTTCATGATCATCTCATTAGCTTCCTCACTAATTGGTGTAGGAATCACTGGAATCGACTTCTGTCATGAACTACTTTCCAATTTGGGAGAAGGTACAATTACCCCATCAAGTTCTACTTTCCTCCCACTCACTTCTTTCGAGAGAAACTCGTTCTCTAGAAAGGATCCATTCTTAGCAACGAATATCTTGCCTTCGGATCTGTGATAGAAGGTGTACCCAACAGTTTCCTTTGGGTATCCTATGAAGATGCACTTCTCTGATTTGGGTTCGAGCTTATCAGGTTGAAGCTTTTTTCACATAAGCATCGCAGCCCCAAACTTTAAGAAACGACAACTTTGTTTTCTTGCCAAACCACACTTCATAAGGCATCGTCTCAACGGATTTTGACGGTGCCTTGTTTAAAGTGAATGCAGCTATCTTTAATGCATAACCCCAAAACGATAGCGGTAAATCAGTAAGAGACATCATAGATCGCACCATATCCAATAAAGTGCGGTTACGACATTCGGACACACCATTACGCTGTGGTGTTCCAGGTGGTGTGAGCTGTGAACCCATTCCACATTGTTTTAATGCAAGCGAAACTCGTAACTCAAATATTCTCCTCCATGGTCAGATCATAGAAACTTTTATTTTCTTGTTATGATGATTCTCCACTTCACTCTTAAATTCTTTGAACTTTTCAAATGTTTCACACTTGTGTTTCATTAAGTAGATATACCCATATCTGCTCAAATCATTTGTGAAGGTTAGATAATAACGATACCCACCACGAGCATCAGTATTCATTGGACTGCATACATCGGTATGTATTATGTCCAATAAGTCATTAGCTCGTTCCATTGTTCCGAAGAATGGAGTTTTAGTCATCTTACCCATAAGGCACGGTTCGCAAGTATCAAATGATTCATAATCAAGTGATTCTAAAAGTCCATCTTTATGGAGTTTCTTCATGCGCTTTACACCGATATGACCCAAACGACAGTGTCACAAATAAGTTGCACTATCATTATCAACTTTGCATCTTTTTTCATCAATATTATGTGTATCATTACGATCGAGATTCAATAAACCATCAACATTGGGTGTATGACCATAGAAGGTTTTATTCATGTAAACAGAATAACAATTATCCTATGTCTTAAATGAATAACCGTATTGCAATAAACATGATCTAATCATATTCATACTCAACGCAAACACCAAATAACATTTATTTAGGTTCAACACTAATCCCGAAAGTATAAGGAGTGTGCGATGATGATCATATCAATCTTGGAACCACTTCCAACACACATCGTCACTTCTCCCTCAACTAGTCTCTGTTTATTCTGTAACTCCTGTTTTGAGTTACTAATCTTAGCAACCGAACAAGTATCAAATTCCCAGGGGCTACTATGAACACTAGTAAGCTACACATCAATAACATGTATATCAAATATACCTTTGTTCACTTTTGCCATCCTTATTATCCACCAAATATTTGGGGTAACTCTGCTTCCAGTGACCATTTCCTTTCCAGTAGAAGCACTTAGTTTCAGGCTTAGGTCCAGCTTTGGGCTTCTTCATGGGAGTGACAACTTGCTTGCCAATCTTCTTGAAGTTTTCTTTTCTTTGCCTTTGCCCTTTTCTTGAAACTAGTGATCTTGTTTAATCATCAACACTTGATGTTTTTTATTGATTTCTACCTTCGTTGATTTCAGCATCATGAAGAGCTCGGGAATCGTTTCGTCATCCCTTGCATACTATAGTTCATCACGAAGTTCCAGTAACTTGGTGATGGTGACTAGAGAACTCTGTCAATCACTTTCTTATCTAGAAGATTAACTCCGACTTGATTCAAGCAATTGTAGCACCTAGACAATCTGAGAACATGCTCAATAGCTGAGCAATTCTCCTCCATCTTTTAGGTGAAGTACTTGTCAGAGGCCTCATACCTCTTGACACGGGCATGAGTCTGAAATACCAATTTCATCTCTTGAAACATCTTATATGCTATGTGGCATTCAAAACGTTTTTGAAGTCCCGGTTCTAAGCCATAAAGCATGGTGCAATAAACTATCAAGTAGTCATCACATTGAGCTAGCCAAACGTTCATAACGTGTGCATCTGCTCCTGCAATAGGTCTGTCACCTAGCGGTGCATCAAGGACATAATTCTTCTGTGCAGCAATGAGGATAAACCTCAGATCATGGACCCAGTCCGCATCATTGCTACTATCATCTTTCAACTTAGTTTTCTCTAGGAACATATAAAAAACATAGGAAAGCTATAACACGAGCTATTGATCTACACCATAATTTGCAGAATACTATCAGGACTAAGTTCATGATAAATTAAAGTTCAATTAATCACATTACTTAAGAACTCCCACTTAGATAGACATCCCTCTAGTCATCTAAATGATCACGTGATCCAAATCAACTAAACCATGTCCGATCATCACGTGAGATGGAGTAGTTTTCAATGGTGAACATCACTATGTTGATCATATCTACTATATGATTCACGCTCGACCTTTCGGTCTCCAGTGTTCCGATTCCATATCTGCATATGCTAGGCTCGTCAAGTTTAACCCGAGTATTCTGCGTGTGCAAAACTGGCTTGCACCCATTGTATGTGAATGTGGAGCTTATCACACCCGATCATCACGTGGTGTCTCGGCATGATGAACTGTCGCAATGGTGCATACTCAGGGAGAACACTTGATACCTTGAAATTTTAGTACGGGATCATCTTATAATGCTACCGCCGAACTAAGCAAAATAAGATGCATAAAATATAAACATCACATGCAATCAAAAATATGTGACATGATATGGCCATCATAATCTTGTGCTCATGATCTCCATCACCGAAGCATCGTCATGATCTCCATCGTCACCGGCGCGACACCTTGATCTCCATCTTAGCATCGTTGTCTTCTCACCAACTATTGTTACTACGACTATCGCTACCGCTGAGGGAGTCCTGGATTAAGGGGTCCTCGGATGGCAGGACTATGTAGCATGGGACGGACTGTTGGGACGTGAAGATACAAGACAGAAGACTCTCTCCGGCGTCCGGATTGGACTATCCTTGGCGTGAAAGGCAAGCTTAGCGCCCGGATATGTAGATTCCTTTCTGTGTAACCGACTTTGTACAACCCTAGTACCCTCCGATGTCTATATAAACTGGAGGGTTTAGTCCGTAGGGGCAATCATAATCATACATGCTAGACTTCTAGGGTTTTAGCCATTACGATCTTGTGGTAGATCAACTCTTGTAATACTCATATTCATCAAGATCAATCAAGCAGGAAGTAGGGTATTGCCTCCATAGAGAGGGCCCAAACCTGGGTAAACATCGTGTCCCCTGCCTCCTGTTACCATCAACCTTAGACGCACAGTTCGGGACCCCCTACCCGAGATCCGCCGGTTCTGACACCGACAACCGCTTAGTGATAACGTAAAACAATTACATGGCGATTGCATAGGGACAACCACATGGCTCCTGCCAGTTGCCGATAACTTTGTTACAAAACATGATCATCTTATACAACAATTTATATCACATCATGCTTTGACCATATCACATCACAGCAATCCCTGCAAAAACAAGTTAGACGTCCTCTACTTTGTTGTTGCAAGTTTTACGAGGCTGCTACGGGCTTCTAGCAAGAACCGTTCTTACATACGCATCAAAACCACAACGATTTTTTGCCAAGTGTGATTTTTAACCTTCAACAAGGACCAGCCATAGTCAAACTCGATTCAACTAAAGTTGGAGAAACTAACACCCGTCAGCCACCTGTGTGCAAAAGCACGTCGGCAGAATGAGTCTCATGAACACGGTCATGTAATGTCGGTCCGGGCCGCTTCATCCAACAATACCGTCGAATCAAAGTAAGACGTTGGTGGTAAGCAGTATGACTATTATCGCCCACTGTTCTTTGTGTTGTACTCGTGCAAATAACATCTACGCATAGACCTGGCTTTGATGCCACTATTGGGGTACGCGGTAATTTCAAAAAAATTCCTACAATCACGCAAGATCTATCTGGATGATGCATAGCAAAGAGTGGGGAGAGTGTGTCCACGTACCCTCGTAGACCGAAAGCGGAAGTGTTAAGTAACACGGTTGATGTAGTCGAACATCTTCGTGATCCAACCGATCAAGTACTGAATGCATGACACCTCCGTGATCTGCACATGTTCAGCTCGGTGACGTCCCTCGAACTCTAGATCCAGCTAAGGCTGAGGGAGAGTTTCGTCAGCACGATGGCGTGGTGACGGTGATGATGAAGTTACCGGCGCAGGGCTTCGCCTAAGTAGTACGACGATATGACCGAGGTGGAAAACTATGGAGGGGGGCACCGCACACGGCTAAAGATCAACTTGTGTGTCATTGGGGTGTTACCTCCCCCGCATATAAAGGAGGGACGGAGGAGGCGGCCGGCTTAGGGGGCGCGCCAAGCATAGGGAGTCTTACTAGGACTCCCAAGTCCTAGTAGGATTCCCATTCCTATTCGGAGTAGGAGAGAAGGAAAGAGAGGGAAAGGGAGAAGGAAAGGGGGGCTGCGCCCCCACCTCTTGTCCAATTCGGTTTGGGTAGGTGGGAGGCGCGCGCCACTTCTTGGCCCTTCTCCCCTCTCTCCAGTAAAGCCCAATAAGGCCCATTACTTCTCCCGGTGAATTCCCGTAACTCCCCGGTACTCCGAAAAATACCCGAATCACTCAGAACCTCCGAATATAGCCTTCCAATATATAGATCTTTACGTCTCGACCATTTCGAGACTCCTCGTCATGTCCGTGATCTCATCCGAGGCTCCGAACAACCTTCGGTACATCAAAACACATAAACTCATAATACCAATTGTCATCGAACGTTAAGCGTGCGGACCCTACGGGTTCAAGAACTATGTAGACATGACTGAGACACATATCCAGTCAATAACCAATAGCGGAACCTGGAAGCTCATATTGGTTCCTACATATTCTACGGAGATCTTTATCGGTCAAACCGCATAACAACATACGTTGTTCCCTTTGTCATCGGTATGTTACTTGCCCGAGATTCGATCGTCGGTATCACCATACCTAGTTCAATCTCGTTACCGGCAAGTCTCTTTACTCGTTCCGTAATGCTTCATCCCGCAACTAACTCATTAGTAACATTGCTTGCAAGGTTTATAGTGATGAGCATTACTAAGAGGGCCCAGAGATACCTCTCCGAAATACGGAGTGACAAATCCTAATCTCGATCTATGCTAACCCAACAAACACCTTCGTAGACACCTTTAGAGCATCTTTATAATCACCCATTTACGTTGTGACGTTTGATAGCACACAAGGTGTTCCTCCGGTATTAGGGAGTTGCATAATCTCATAGTCTTAGGAACATGTATAAGTCATGAAGAAAGCAGTAGCAATGAAACTGTAACGATCATAATGCTAAGCTAACGGATGAGTCATGTCCATCACATCATTCTCCTAATGATGTGATCCCGTTCATCAAATGACAACACATGTCTATGGTCAGGAAACATAACCATCTTTGATTAACGAGCTAGTCAAGTAGAGGCATACTAGGGACACTCTGTTTTGTCTATGTATTCACACATGTACTAAGCTTCCGGTTAACACAATTCTAGCATGAATAATAAACATTATCATGATATAAGGAAATATAAATAACAACTTTATTATTGCCTCTAGGGCATATTTCCTTCATCTCCGCGAAGTAGTCTTGCATCAACATCTCCCGAGATGGCGATTTCGAGGAATGCAAAGATGGCCGACGGTCGATCCTCGCCGCCTCTTTTGGTTCTCATATTCGTGCTCCTTCACGATAAGGGCCATCGCCAATGTTTGCTGCCGATAATTTGCAAGCAGCGTCTCAACATCCGAGTTGTCCGAATTGGACGAATCATCGATCAAAAACTTCTCGCACGGGCTCTATTCCATCTACATGAACAAAATCACACGCCGCGTCAACCAACTATGCATAGCGCTCGGCACAAAGCACAAGTAAACACTCACCGGCTGCTCGAGGGCGGTGGCTCTCCGGCGGTTCGGGGGCAGGCGATCCCGGGCGGCGATGACGACTAGGGGCGGCTCGGGGGTGGTCGATCCCGGGCGGCGACGGTGACCAGGGGCGGCTCGTGTCACCGGATCCGGGGGGGAGTGGGTGGTGGTGCAGCGTATCGGTGGAAGAGGGTGGGGGGTGCCCCCACGACGCGATTTCGCCCACAGATTTGGCCGGAATCGCCTGTGATGGACGGGCGGAACCAACGGCGGGCGGCGGCGGAAGGAGGTAGGGAAAGGGTGCAGTCTGAAATGTCCCTCCCACCAACCGCTTCCCTGGGATATGGGGCACCGTAGGGGCGAGGCGGAAACCTGCGTATTCGCGGTTTGAGGCCGAGATTTTGCCGCGCCCCTAAAAAATATTTACGGGTCGGACGCATTTGGCGGGTCTGGTCGGGCAGCTTTTTCCGTGCCGACCCGTATTTTGACGATTATTTTGCGGGTCGCGGCGTTATACAGGGTCTGCTAGAGATGCTCTCAGTCAATCACTGCCCCTGACCCTGAGTCTGTCTAGCTCCCATGGACCAATTTTTGCATGGAATCCACCGCAAAGGGGTACATACGACGTATCCGTTTGTCAAAATAAAGAGTAGTATTTTTAACGAGATTGTTAATATATTCGGGAGATCTTACGCTAAGATTGGTGAAAAGAAACATGTTTGTCATATGTTTTGTCACTTGATTGAGACTTTGTTAAGTCTCACCACTTTTTATACGAGATGGGCTTCGACGCTCGCAGACCACACAAGGCATTCCGAAATTTTATAGTGTGCATAAAGTTCGGGCATATCACCATTGAGAGCATCTGGATTACATGATCGTGAAACATAGGAATAAAAAAAACAGACATATCTTTCCTCAAAAGAAAAGACACATATCCACCAAAGTTGACAGTCCAAAAAAGAAGACGACAAAATACACAATAATTGCATGAATAATTGTTTGGAAGGAACACATGAAAAGAAAGATAAAATGCCTCGATCCCAGGCGATCGAGTCTAGAAAAAGGTTGGCGTGGATGTTCAAATTCCTATGAAACTGAGGCACATGAATCAATTATGTAGGAATTTGGGTGCCATCATTTCTTTGATCAAAAGTTAATCCTTAGGAAAATTTTGAAATAATTGAAATCCTAAAAAATCTAAGCGCGATTCACAAAAAAGGAAAAACATATCACCATTTTTCATGGTCAGAATGGGCTTGCCATTCGAGCGTCCCTCTCGCTCTTTATACTTAGATGTACATTAGAAGGGTTGGAAGCGCTTCACTGCATTGCTAGT
>NW_025232028.1:9587-10372 GCF_018294505.1 Triticum aestivum | reverse complement strand
CCTAAACAAATCGGTAAATCAGTGAAAACAGCAAATGACGTCAAAACGTGTTGGAATTTGCTGACGTCGCTTTGAAAGATGCATACTGATCGCAAAAATAGGCTGGAATTCAAATAAGTTTAAAAAAACATTGAAGTGCCCGTGTAACAGATGAGTTCTCGTCCAAAACCCTGATACTCCGAAAGAGATTGTCCAGTTTGTACACGAGGTGCGTCCAGTTTTCGCCGTGACCCTCTCTACTCTTTTGTACATGCTATGCGGGCAAAGTGATGATACCATGCCTAGTTCCAACATTTTCAGAGTTCATTTTGTACTGATTTTCAATTTCACCGTCATTTAGCTCTCTAAACAAATCGGTAAATGACTGAAAAACAGCAAATGATGTCAGAACATGTTGGCAGTTGATGACGGCGCTTTGAATGATGCATACTGAACGCAAAAATAGGCTGGAGTTCAAATAAGTTTAAAAAACATTGAAGTTCCCGTGTAACAGATGAGTTCTCGTCCGAAACCCTGATACTCCGAAAGAGATTGTCCAGTTTGTACACGAGGTGCGTCCAGTTTTCGCCTTGACCCTCTCTACTCTTTTGCACATGCTATGCGGGCGAAATGATGAAACCATGCCAAGTTCCAACATTTTTAGAGTTCATTTTGTAGTGATTTTCAATTTCACCGTCATTTAGCTCCCTAAACAAATCGGTAAATGACTGAAAAACAGCAAATGATGTCAGAACGTGTTGGAAATTGATGACGTCGCTTTGAAAGATGCATACTGAACGCAAAAA
>NW_025232028.1:6411-6932 GCF_018294505.1 Triticum aestivum | reverse complement strand
GCAAAAATAGGCTGGAGTTCAAATAAGTTTAAAAAACATTGAACTTCCCGTGTAACAGATGAGTTCTCGTCCGAAACCCTGATGCTCCGAAAGAGATTGTCCAGTTTGTACACAAGGTGTGTCCAGTTTTCGCTGTGACCCTCTCTACTCTTTTGCAGATGCTATGCGGGCGAAATGATGATACCATGCCAAGTTCCAACATTTTCAGAGTTCATTTTGTAGTGATTTTCAATTTCACCGTCATTTAGCTCTCTAAACAAATCGGTAAATGACTGAAAAACAGCAAATGTTGTCAGAACGTGTTGGAAATTGATGACGTCGCTTTGAAAGATGCATACTGAACGCAAAAATAGGCTTGAGTTCAAATAAGTTTAAAAATACATTGAAGTGCCCGTGTAACAGATGAGTTCTCGTCCGAAACCCTGATACTCCGAAAGAGATTGTCCAGTTTGTACACGAGGTGCATCCAGTTTTCGCCGTGACCCTCTCTACTCTTTCGCACATGCTATGCGGGCGAAATG
>NW_025232028.1:5496-6401 GCF_018294505.1 Triticum aestivum | reverse complement strand
GCAAATGATGTCAGAACGTGTTGGAAGTTCATGACGTCGCTTTGAAAGATGCATACTGAACGCAAAAATAGGCTGGAGTTCAAATAAGTTTAAAAAACATTGAAGTGCCCGTGTAACAGATGAGTTCTCGTCCGAAACCCTGATACTCCGAAAGAGATTGTCCAGTTTGTACACGAGGTGCGTCCAGTTTTCGCCGTGACCCTCTCTACTCTTTTGCACATGCTATGCGGGCAAAATGATGATACCATGCCAAGTTCCTACATTTTCAGAGTTCATTTTGTAGTGATTTTCAATTTCACCGTCATTTAGCTCTCTAAACAAATCGGTAAATGACTGAAAAAGAACAAATGATGTCAGAACGTGTTGGAAATTGATGACGTCGCTTTGAAAGATGCATACTGAACGCAAAAATAGGCTGGAGTTCAAATAAGTTTAAAAAACATTGAAGTGCCAGTGTAACAGATGAGTTCTCGTCCGAAACCCTGATGATACCATGCCAAGTTCCAACATTTTCAGAGTTCATTTGTAGTGATTTTCAATTTCACCGTCATTTAGCTCCCTAAACAAATCGGTAAATGACTGAAAAACAGCAAATGATGTCAGAACGTGTTGGAAGTTCATGACGTCGCTTTGAAAGATGCATACCGAACGCAAAAATAGTCTGGAGTTCAAATAAGTATAAAAAACATTGAAGTGCCCGTGTAACAGATGAGTTCTCGTCCGAAACCCTGATACTCCGGAAGAGATTGTCCAGTTTGTACACGAGGGGCGTCCAGTTTTCGCCGTGCCCTCTCTACTCTTTTGCACATGCTATGCGGGCGAAATGATGATACCATGCCAAGTTCCAACATTTTCAGAGTTCATTTTGTAGTGATTTTCAATTTCACCGTCATTTAGCTCCCTAA
>NW_025232028.1:765-1282 GCF_018294505.1 Triticum aestivum | reverse complement strand
ACCGTCATTTAGCTCTCTAAACAAATCGGTAAATGACTGAAAAATAGCAAATGATGTCAGAACGTGTTGGAAGTTCATGACGTCACTTTGAAAGATGCATACTGAACGCAAAAATAGGCTGGAGTTCAAATAAGTTTAAAAAACATTGAAGTGCCCGTGTAACAGACGAGTTCTCGTCCGAAACCCTAATGCTCCGAAAGAGATTGTCCAGTTTGTACACGAGGTGCGTCCAGTTTTCGCCTTGACCCTCTCTACTCTTTCGCACATGCTATGCGGGCGAAATGATGATACCATGCCAAGTTCCAGCATTTTCAGAGTTCATTTTGTAGTGATTTTCAATTTCACCGTCATTTAGCTCTCTAAACTAATCGGTAAATGACTGAAAAACAACAAATGATGTCAGAACGTGTTGGTAATTGATGTCGTCGCTTTGAAAGATGCATACTGAATGCAAAAATAGGCTTGAGTTCAAATAAGTTTAAAAATACATTGAAGTGCCCGTGTAACAGATGAGTTC
>NW_025232028.1:0-624 GCF_018294505.1 Triticum aestivum | reverse complement strand
TGACCCTCTCTACTCTTTCGCACATGCTATGCGGGCGAAATGATGATACCATGCCAAGTTCCAGCATTTTCAGAGTTCATTTTGTAGTGATTTTCAATTTCACCGTCATTTAGCTCTCTAAACAAATCGGTAAATGACTGAAAAACAACAAATGATGTCAGAACGTGTTGGTAATTGATGACGTCGCTTTGAAAGATGCATACTGAATGCAAAAATAGGCTTGAGTTCAAATAAGTTTAAAAAACATTGAAGTGCCCGTGTAACAGATGAGTTCTCGTCCGAAACCCTGATACTCCGAAAGAGATTGTCCAGTTTGTACACGAGGTGCGTCCAGTTTTCGCCGTGACCCTCTCTACTCTTTCGCACATGCTATGCGGGCGAAATGATGATACCATGCCAAGTTCCAGCATTTTCAGAGTTCATTTTGTAGTGATTTTCAATTTCACCGTCATTTAGCTCTCTAAACAAATCGGTAAATGACTGAAAAACAGCAAATGATGTCAGAACGTGTTGGAAGTTCATGACGTCACTTTGAAAGATGCATACTGAACGCAAAAATAGGCTGGAGTTCAAATAAGTTTAAAAAACACTGAAGTGCCCGTGTAACAGACGAGTTCTCGTCCG
>NW_025232027.1:0-10376 GCF_018294505.1 Triticum aestivum | reverse complement strand
AAATTTATGAAGTGGCATCTTGTATATTTCGTCCAAGGCTTCATGCACCCATTATGGTGGCTTCAAAGTCCTGAAATCATCACTTGTAACTCCGTTCTTGTTCCCCTTGCGCATGCCATCATCTCCATGCTTGTTCTTAATCCAATGTTCATCCTTCTCCAAGCTAGGCCCTTCATTTGTAAGCAAAACAAATGTATCCAATTTAGGCAGCATCATATTCTCATGAACATTAGAATCATTACCAAGAAACGAAAGTACCTGGTAATTTAGTTGGCGTGCGCGAGCTCTAGTAATTGGTCCAGTATTTATAGCAGCAGGGGCTGTGGGTGTAACAATTGTATTGATGTCCTCATCAAACAGCCTCAAGAAAAAGCAGCAACAACTTAGAGTTGATCAAGATCTGCTAGCCGACAGATGGACTGAAGTCCTCGCGGCCGAAGAGCATGAGCTCGAACGCCCCTCCAAAAGCTACCCTAAACGCAAGCTGCTCCCCCGATTAGAGGAGGAAGCGTATGAACCCGCATCACCAGGAGACAATACGGCTGACCGACCACCCCGTGGTCGCGACAGAGAGGCCTCTAGGCCCTTCACTAGACCCGTACCCCAGCATCGCTCAAAAAGCTAAAGGCCACAGGGGAACGCTCCGGACTTGCGAGATATATTGGAGGATAAGGCAAGACAATCAAGATCGATCTATGGATCGCGTGGGCGCCCCATGGTACGTGACGACAACCGTCGCGCCGGACACAGTAAGTCCGGCCGGGCCGAACAAAACAGACAAAGCTCTTTTGAGCTCCGTCGTGATATCGCCCAGTACAGAGGCGCCGCACACCCACTATGCTTCACAGATGAAGTAATGGATCATCAAATCCCCGAAGGGTTTAAACCCGTGAATATCGAATCTTACGATGGCACAACAGACCCCGCGGTTTGGATCGAAGACTATCTTCTTCACATCCACATGGCCCGCGGTGACGATCTTCACGCCATCAAATATCTCCCCCTCAAGCTTAAAGGACGAGCCTGGCATTGGCTTAAAAGCTTGCCAGCAGAGTCAATTGGGAGTTGGGAAGACCTGGAAGCCGCATTCCTCGATAACTTCCAAGGCACGTATGTGCGACCACCAGACGCTGATGACCTAAGCCACATAATTCAGCAGCCAGACGAATCGGCCAGACAATTCTGGACACGGTTCTTAACCAAGAAAAACCAAATCGTCGACTGTCCGGATGCGGAGGCCCTCGCGGCCTTCAAGCATAACATCCGCGACGAGTGGCTTGCCCGGCACCTGGGACAGGAAAAGCCGAAATCCATGGGAGCCCTCACATCACTCATGACCCGCTTCTGCGCGGGTGAGGATAGCTGGCTAGCACGCAGCAACAACCTCAGCAAAAATTCTGGCAGTCCGGATTTCAAGGACCGAAATGGCAGGTCGCATCGTAACAAAAACAAGCGCCGCATCAACGGCGACAATAGTGAGGATACGACAGTCAATGCCGGATTCACAGGCTCTAAACCCGGTCAGCGGAAAAATCCATTCAAAAGAACTACTCCGGGTCCGTCCAATTTGGACCGAATACTCGACCGCTCGTGCCAGATACATGGCACCCCCGAAAAGCCAGCTAACCACACCAATAGGTATTGTTGGGTATTCAAGCAGGCAGGCAAGCTAATTGCCGAAAACAATGACAAGGGGCTGCATAGCGATGACGAGGAAGAGACCCGACCGCCGATCAATAGAGGGCAGAAGGGTTTCCCCCCACAGGTGCGGACGGTGAACATGATATACGCAACGCACATACCCAAAAGGGAGCAGAAGCGTGCGCTAAGGGATGTATACGCGATGGAGCCAGTTGCCCCGAAGTTCAATCCATGGTCCTCCTGCCCGATCACTTTTGACCGAAGGGACCACCCCACCAGCATCCGCCACGGCGGATTCGCCGCATTGGTCCTAGACCCAATCATCAACGGATTTCACCTCACCAGAGTCCTGATGGACGGCGGCAGCAGCCTGAACCTGCTTTATCAGGATACAGTGTGCAAAATGGGCATAGACCCCTCAAGGATTAAACCTACCAAGATGACCTTTAACCATGAAAGAGCATATTAATCATGTTAAATCTGTTTTGCAAACCCTTCGCAAGGAAAGCCTTTATGCAAACTTGAAAACATGCACGTTTGGTGTTGACATAGTAGTTCTCTTGGGTTTCGTTGTATCTTCCATATTGATGAAACTAAGATTGAGGCAATTAAAACTTGGCCCCAACGCACCAATTTGCAACAAGTGCGCAGTTTTGTTGGTCTGGCAAGATTTTATCGCCGATTTGTGAAAAACTTTAGCACAATTGCCGCTCCTTTGCATGCCTTGAGTAAGAATAATGCTCCTTTTGTTTGGGGATCTTTGCAATCCACCGCTTTTTATGAGCTCAAGTCCTTGCTTACTCATGCTCCGATTCTTGCTTTGCCCAACTTTGAGCAAACTTTTGAGGTTCATTGTGATGCTAGTGGTACCGGAATTGGCGGAGTTTTGATGCAAGAAAAATGAGGCATTGCATATTTTAGTGAAAAACTCTCCGGTGCTCAACTTAACTATCCCATCTATGACAAAGAATTGTATGCTTTAGGGCGTGTGCTACAGGTTTGGGATGAGGACATCAATACAATTGTTACACCCACAGCCCCTGCTGCTATACATACTGGACCAATTACTAGAGCTCGTGCACGCCAACTAAATTACCAGGTACTTTCGTTTCTTGGTAATGATTCTAATGTTCATGAGAATATGATGCTGCCTAAATTGGATACATTTGTTTTGCTTACAAATGAAGGGCCTAGCTTGGAGAAGGATGAACATTGGAGCAAGAACAAGCATGGAGATGATGGCATGCGCAAGGGGAACAAGAACGGAGTTACAAGTGATGATTTCAGGACTTTGAAGCCACCATAATGGGTGCATGATGCCTTGGACGAAATATACAAGATGCCACTTCATAAATTTCGTCCCAAGGCTATTTTAGGTGCTGCGTCACCTTATTATTGGGCCAGGCCCATGTAATTTTGAAATACATAAGTATAGGCTATTTTTGAGTCCGTATGTGTGGGGAAACAAGAGATAGGGTTGATTTCGGACCCCTCCACCAAGGGCCACGAAATTCCCCCCCCCCCTCTTCCTCCATATATACAGCCCTTAGGGCATCGTTTAGACTTTGGGATTTGTTTAGTTAAAAGTTAGCCACTGCAACTTCGTGTACTTCGTTTGTGTCCAACGACCAGACCAAGACCGCTTACGGATCGCCACCATTATCAATACCTCATATATATTTGCAATATTCAGATTGCTTTATCATATTCTTGCTCGTTCTTCGATTGCTTGCAGGAATAGACCTTCGTGGTCAGGCTGACCGTGCTTCCGGCATCGTCAGTAACCTCAGGAGATTGGTTTAGCAATTGCTAAGGCGCAACGTCGTGCACGTTTGTAGTCGGATCGTCAAAGTCGTCTCCACCAAATCGATAGTTATCATCTCATCGAAAGATCGGGCACCCTCGCCTCTATCAAGTGGTATCAGATTTCCAGGTTGCTCAGTTAGATTTTACAGTTTTTCGTAGTTTAGATCGAGTCTTTTCTTCATACCTATAGTCCACGAAAAAGCCACAAAAAAAATTAGGGTTAGTTCATCATATCCGAACCAATCTGAGCCTTTGCATAATCTTTTTAGGGTTTTGCTTTGTTGAATTTGCGGTTGCATCGTCGTGTCTAGTTGCTGGTCTTAGAGTCTAGTCTTTTAGAGTTTCGAGTTCTGGTCATAAGTTGTCACGCCGCCGCCGCACCATCATCATCACCCCTGCCATCTACCACCACCGCTTATCCGCCACCGCTTAGAATCCGTATCCATATACCACCACAGCTGTCATATACCACCACCGCTGCCATCTACCACCATATATCCACCACCAATCCGAGTTCTTGTCATATTAGGTTTGTTTTCGAGATCCATCTAGATTGCGATTCGTGTTTCCTTGCCGGAGTAGGTTTCAGAAAAAAAAAGAGTCCGGAAACCACGCTCCGTTTAGGCCCAAAATTTTTCGAGAATGCATTTTTCGAAAAAATTTCTGGCTATCCTATTTTTAGGTGTTTCTGAGTGTTTTGAGACAGGTGCCATTATAGGAAGTTTTTTTTGACCCGTTTCCAGTTTTTGGGTCCGGGCAGTCGAAAAAAAAATTGGTCGAAAAAATTTCGTGCCCATCCTGTCAGTTTGAGCTAGGAAGAGTTTTGAGACACTCGCCATTATAGTGATTTTTCGCAAAAAAAAAGCAGCGCAAAAAAAAAGAGCGCAAAAAAAAGAGCTAAAAAAAATTCCAGAGTGTGCTTTTCCCTTGTTTACGTGTCGCGCCGTGATTTTGTTGGTGTTCTAGGCACGCGTCTCTAGCACAGTCTAGCCTAGGACCAGCACAGTACCGTAGTTGAGCGTTTATTCAACTTTGCATCTCTGAATTGATTATTGCTGACCCTTTTTGCTACCATATTATAAGCCTTCCCAGCTCCACATACATCTACGTCGTGCGTTTGACTCTCCCTGGTAATCGCTCTATCCAAGCTTTGAGAGTTTTTGACTACAACGGTTGCCGATCACCGCCTGCTGCTGGGTAAGAACTGGTAAGAATTTGAGATTTGCTTGACGGATTTGTGACACCCACCACCACCTCTTGTTAGTAGTCTGTAGGATCATATTCTTGTGTGTTTCTATTGCTGCTAACCATGCCAGGATCACAAGCCGACGAGACTGACTGGGAGAACATGACGAATAAGGATTTGCATGATAAATTTCAGCAAATGATGAGTGGACAGGTGCAAGACGTGCTAAACAGATTTGAAGAGGCCATGGAGAAGATAGATGGCATGGAGAAGACGTTCGAAACAAAGATCGATAACAAGTTTAATGAATTGCTCGCGCGTCTTCCACCACCACCACCCACTGCTCCTAACGCACCTCTCCAACAACAACAACAACGACTACCTCCACGTCGCGAAATAGACCTCCGCCGAGCGAGCCGTGTTCCTCTTGCGTTTGGCCAAACTGTTGGTGCTGCTGTTGATACTTCTGTGGCTCCTGCTGCTGATGCGGAGGAGGATGATTATGTGGGAGATTACGAGGATGAGGTTGCTCAAAATCAGAACTACGTGCAACCACCAGCACCACCACCAGCAGGTCGACCTCAGGTATATATTCGTAATGGTAGGCCTGCACCACCACCTCAGGTCCGAGATGATGTCCATATTCCTAAACTGAAATTGAATATTCCACCATTTGAGGGTAGATATGTTCCTGATATATATCTTACTTGGGAGTTAGAAACTGAACAATGTTTTACATGTTTACAATATCCCGAGGAGAGATGGGTTGCTGCTGCTGTTTGTGCTTTCACTAGTTTTGCATGTGTCTGGTGGTCTGAACATTGTAGATTATATCCTATTCCAACTACTTGGGCTGCTTTGAAAACTGCTATGCGTACGCGTTGGGTTCCACCATATTATCAACGTGAATTGCTTCAAAAATTGCAGTGTTTAAGACAAGGAAAAAATTCTGTAGAAGAATATTATCAGGAATTACAAACTGGCATGATTCGATGTGGTATTGTTGAGGAGAATGAAGCTATGCTTGCACGTTTTCTGGGTGGATTAAATAGAGAGATTCAGACCATTCTAGACTATAAGGAGTATACTAATATCACTCGTTTATTCCATCTTGCTTGTAAAGATGAACGTGAAGTGCAGGATCGACAAGCATTGGCGCGAACTAACTTTTCTGCAGGTCGACCTTCATCATGGACACCGCATGCATCTTCTACTTCAACTGCACCAGCACCTCAATCAGGTGCCTCCTACAGCCGTGATACAAGAAAACAGGAACAACCACCATTATCTGCCAAGAGCGCACCTGCCGGGCCTGCACAGAGTTCTTCTTCCAGGGCATCAACAGGGCACACAAGTGATATTATTTGTCGTCGTTGTAAGGGAGGAGGTCATTATGCGAGAGAATGCAAATCTCCGCGTGTGATGATTGCTACCGAGGGTGGTGGATATGAGTCCGCTAGTGACTATGATGAGGAGACATTGGCTCTTATTACACGTAAAGAACATGGTGAAGATGATTCTGATCATGAGACGCAATACATGGCCACGAAATTCCCCCCCTCTCCCTCCATATATATACAGCCCTTAGGGCATCATTTAGACTTTGGGATTTGTTTAGTTAAAAGTTAGCCACTGCAACTTCGTGTACTTCGTTTGTGTCCAACGACCAGACCAAGACCGCTTACGGATCCCCACCATTATCAATACATCATATATATTTGCAATATTCAGATTGCTTTATCATATTCTTGCTTGTTCTTCGATTGCTTGCAGGAATAGACCTTCGTGGTCAGGCTGACCGTGCTTCCGGCATCGTTAGTAACCTCAGGAGATTGGTTTAGCGATTGCTAAGGCACAACGTCGTGCACGTTTGTAGTCGGATCGTCAAAGTCGTCTCCACCAAATCGATAGTTATCATCTCATCGAAAGATCGGGACACCCTCGCCTCTATTATTACCTTAGACCTCATGAGTTTGTCATCCATACCGATCATGAAACGCTTAAGTACTTAAAAGGTCAAACTAAGTTGAACAAGCGTCATGCCAAATGGAGTGAATTTATTGAATCTTTCACATATGTGATCAAGTACATTAAGGGTGAAGAAAATGTAGTTGCGGATGCACTTTCACGCATATGCACGCTTGTCACTAAACTTGAGTTGAATGTTATTGGTTTTAAGCATATAAAAGACTTGTATGAGCATGATCCTTCTTTTGCTACTCCTTATGCTAAGTGTTTGACACACACGTCATGGGAACGATACTACATAAAGGATGATTATCTTATGAGAGCTAACAAACTATGCATTCCCGAGTCTTCTCTTTGTTTCCTCCTTTTGCAAGAGGCTCATGGAGGCGGACTCATGGGACACTTTGGACGCGACAAGACTTTCTCCACGCTCTCCAAGAACTACTTTTGGCCCAAGATGTTCCATGACTTCTCACGCTTCATGATGTAGGGCGAAACCCTATGTGGACGATCTTTCACATTTGGAGTGGATCCTACGGGGAATCACGAAGAACACGCGGAAGCACAAAGGGGAAACACAGGGAAAACGAGAGAGAATCACTAAATCGACATAGAATCAATCACACGAGTGCTAGATCACCGAACACAAAGAGATACACGAGATCCAAAGTCAACAAAGGTAAGGATACAAAGGAACCGTTCTTCTCCGTACGGAGGTCTTGATGATCTTTCCTAGAAAGGGGTCTTGAATCCGCCTGGGGGATCTTCTCTGAAGAGGTCGTGAACTCCGAGGAGAAGTATCCAAGTGGATGAGCAAGGCTCTCACACAAATATGAGCTATATCCAATGCTAACCCTAGAAAGGATGAGGGGACGGTCTATTTATAGTCTAGGTCCTCGAAGGGGTAAGTTGGGGGTGAAACAAGTACATGGGCCTCGGCCCGGAACGCTGCACGCAGGCAGGGCGGTAGTACCGGTCCTATGGGCGGTAGTACCGCTTGAGGTGCTTCAGCAGTAGTACCGCTTGGAGGGGCGGTAGTACCGCTCTAGCGTCGGTCGATTCCTAGAGTTTGTCGGGTTCGGCGGAAGTAGGACGGATGTCGAGCGGTAGTGCCGCTTGGCTCGGCTCAGCGGTAGTACCGCTTGGCTTGAGCGGTAGTACCGCCCACTCTTGACTCTGCAGCTCCTCTTCTTGCTCTCGATGTCCATCTTGAGCTGTAGCTTCTTCTAGGTTAGTTCCTTGGTACCTAAGCATGCACAACATTCCGGATTGAGGTAGTAGCCATGTCTCGAGAGGGTCATATGATATTTTACTAAGGAGAGAAGTCACCTCGGTCTCGAGTGCTCGAGCTCATGCTCTAGTCATGGGTCCTCTTGGTGCTTGGTGAGGCAAGGGAATGTCCATGGGGATGACCGAAGGATGCTCCGCATCATCTCCCCCCCCCCTTGTGAAACATCCGACCTCGGATCGAAATCCTCATCACCATGGTACGGGGAGAGATCGGAGACGTTGAAGATGTCGCTCACGTTGTACTTGTCGCGTGGGAGATCGATCTTGTAAGCATTGTTGTTGTAGCGTGCTAGCACCTTGAAAGGTCCGTCGGCTCGAGGGAGAAGCTTGGACTTGCGTTCGTTGGGGAAGCCGTCCTTGCGAAGGTGTAGCCACACGAGGTCTCCAATGTTGAATATCATGGGATGCTTGTTGATGTTGAGCTTGGTCGCGAGGCGTTGTACTTGGCGCTCGATGGTGTGCCTTGTATCTTCATGCATCTTCTTGATGTAGCTTGCACGGGCACTTCCGTCGAGGTTGGTGCGCTCTTGTAGAGGAAGAGGTAGAATGTCCAATGGGGACAACGGGTTGAAACCGTAGACGACCTCGAAGGGGGACTTGCCGGTCGTCGAATGTCTTGGACGGTTGTAGGCGTACTCGGCGATGGGTAGACATGCCTCCCACTCCTTGATGTTCTTCTTGATCAACACGCGAAGTAGTGCGGAGAGTGTACGGTTCGTCACCTCCGTTTGGTCGTCAGTTTGAGGATGGTATGCCGAAGAGAACAATAGCTTGATTCCGAGCTTAGCGCATAGGGTCTTCCAAAAGTAACTCAAGAACTTGACGTCGCGGTTGGAGACGATTGTCTTCGGGACTCCATGGAGACGCAAGATTTCCCTACAAAAGAGATTTGCAATGTGTGAAGCATCGTCTATCTTGTTGCAAGGAATGAAATGTGCCATCTTAGAAAATAGGTCCACAACAACAAACACAGAATCCTTGCCATTTTGAGTTCTAGGCAAACCAAGTATAAAATCCAAGCTAATGTCTTCCCAAGGTTGATAAGGAATAGGAAGTGGTATGTAAAGACCATGGGATTGAGCTTTAGACTTAGCTTTGCGACATGTAGAGCAACGGTTGGTGAAGCGTGAGACGTCACGGAACATCTTGGGCCAAAAGTAGTTCTTGGAGAGCGTGGCGAATGTCTTGTCGCGCCCAAAGTGTCCCATGAGTCCGCCTCCATGAGCCTCTTGCAAAAGTAGCAAACAAAGAGAAGACTCGGGAATGCAAAGTTTGTTAGCTCTCATAAGATAATCATCCTTTATGTAGTATCGTTCCCAAGACATGTGTGTCAAACACTTAGCATAAGGAGTAGCAAAAGAAGGATCATGCTCATACAAGTCTTTTATATGCTCAAAACCAATAACATTCAACTCAAGTTGAGTGACAAGCATGGAAGTGCGTGAAAGTGCATCCGCAACTACATTTTCCTTACCCTTAATGTACTTGATCACATAAGGAAAATATTCAATAAATTCACTCCATTGGCATGACGCTTGTTCAACTTAGTTTGACCTTTTAGATATTTAAGCGTTTCGTGATCGGTGTGTATGACAATCTCATGAGGTCTAAGATAATATTCCCAAACATGTAGCACACGAACTAAAGCATATAATTCTTTGTCATAGATGGGATAGTTAAGTTGAGCACCAGAGATTTTTTCACTAAAATATGCAATGGCTCGTTTTTCTTGCGTCAAAACTCCGCCAATTCCGGTACCACTTGCATCACAATGAACCTCAAAAGTTTTGTCAAAGTTGGGCAAAGCAAGAATTGGAGCATGAGTAACCAAAGACTTGAGCTCATCAAAAGCGGTGGATTGCAAAGATCCCCAAAGAAAAGGAGCATTCTTCTTACTCAAAGCATGCAAAGGAGCGGCAATTGTGCTAAATTTTTTCACAAAGCGGCGATAAAATCCTGCAAGACCAAGAAAACTACGCACTTGTTGCAAATTGGTGGGTTGGGGCCAAGTTTTAATTGCCTTAATCTTAGTTTCATCAACATGGACACCCTTGGAAGAGACAACAAAACCCAGGAAAACCAATTTGTCAACGCCAAAAGTGCATTTTTTCAAGTTCGCATAAAGGCTTTCCTTTCGGAGGGTTTGCAACACAGATTTAACATGATTAATGTGCTCTTTCATGGTTTTGCTAAACACAAGGATATCATCAAAGTAAACCACAACAAAGATTCCAATGTAAGGTCTAAGCACATGATGCATAAGACGCACGAAAGTACCGGGGGCTTCCGACAAACCCATAGGCATTACTAACCACTTATATAAGCCAAATTTGGTTTTGAAAGCGGTTTTCCATTCATCACCTTCTTGAATGCGGATTTGATAATAGCCACTTTTAAGATCAATTTTGGAGAAAAAGTTGGCTCCACTAAGTTCATCAAGCATATCATCTAAGCGAGGAATGGGATGCCTATATCGAACGGTAAT
>NW_025232026.1:9387-10378 GCF_018294505.1 Triticum aestivum | reverse complement strand
GAATACAACTACTTTGACCCAATCCTAGATATGGATGAGGTACTGGAGTTTGTTTCTCCTAGTCATTCCGCGATAGAATGGCTTGACGGACCACAAAAGTAGTAGGCATCGATAAACGAACGCACGCATACTCTTGACTATCAATTGATAGACGAAGGTCAGTAGACAACTAAAGAGGGACAACTCAAAGGAACATATAACTTTCTGAGTTGTGGATGCATAGACTAGTATGTCGAACCAAGTTCAACATAATTCTTCCGGATAACCCATGCAGAAGGGTTGAGCTGGCAGAGTCACAATATAGCATGGAGAACTCATCGACAGCACTCTTGTTGTCATCTTTTGGTTCAGAAGAACTCCTGCCAAGAATGGTTCATGGTAATTGGAAGAAGGATGTACCACGAACCTCGAGGACTATCGCAAAGGTTACTACTATCCTAAAGGAACTAGCAAACACTATCAACATGAAGTAAGTAGAGTGAATCTCGGGTTCAAGAACCCAGGAATAGAATGCCTACTAACTAAATAGCATCACAGGATGCTTTCGATAATAAAGGCCAGAATCTTCACACTGGGAACACAAAACGTTGCTAGATTACTAGGTGACTCCCTAAAACACCTAGGGTCATAATAATTATTCCAACATATATGTCGAGGCAATAAAGTACCTCAACTCACTAATTTGTGTGATTAATCTGACCAAAGGCACATCGGAAACAGAAGGAAGGGATTTGCAAATGCATCGGACTATTTAGAAACCTGGGATGACTCCGATAGCATAACGGCTGTAAATGCTCAAAGGATTGGAGACATGCTACAAAATGGTGGCATAGCCACTCAGAAGCACAATATCAAGGTTTCGAGATCAACAATTAACATACGGAAGTAGAAACTGAACTCAAGCTTAGAACCATCAATCCTACAAGTCTGCAGATTAGTAACACGTGATCCTGATAGAAAGAAGAGATAGCCTAGTTCTTAATCCCCGTAG
>NW_025232026.1:0-681 GCF_018294505.1 Triticum aestivum | reverse complement strand
TATATATATATATATATATATATATATATATATATATATATATATATACCTATTTTGTATACACACTTAGCCACCATTATGCATGGGTCCAATGATGTAATATATATGTTCCTATTTTGTATACATATTTAACCGTCAAATGATGCAATATATATCGCCTTCCCTTCGTTCACTGCTCTCGGGAAATAAAAGTGGGAGAAAATAAGTGGGAGAAAATAAAGGAAAAGAAAAAGGAAAACTGGTTATAGTAGTAGCAGTTTACTGAAGAAAGAGCTACAGTCAAGCTAGCAGTAGCGATTTCCTTATAAAACCGCTACAGCTAGTGAAGGTAGTAGCAGTGCATTTGTTCTAAACGCTACAACTAGTGAAGGTAGTAGCAGCGCGTTTTGTCTAAATGCGCTACTGCTACGTCCACTTAACCCAAAATTCTCACTCTCCCTGCTTCATCCCGCCTCTTTTCCCCCAAATGCCCACTCTCTATTCCCCCGTCGCACCGCCGTGCACCGACGCTCGCCCCCGACCCCGGCGCTGGCCACCGACCCGGCGCTCGCTCCCGACCCCGGCGCTCGCCCCCGACCCCGGCGTGCTCGCCACCGACCCGGCCCTCGCCTCCGACCCCGGCGCTCGCCCCCGACCCCGGCGTGCTCGCCCCCGACCGGTCGGCCCTCGCCTCCCTCCTAT
>NW_025232025.1:8217-10379 GCF_018294505.1 Triticum aestivum | reverse complement strand
CCCAACCGTGTAAGGGACGCAACAATCCGGGAACATAACACCGATATGACGGAAACTAGGGCGGCAAGAGTGGAACAAAACACTAGGCGAGAGGCCGAGCCTTCCACCCTTTACCAAGTATATAGATGCATTAAGATAACATAGCAATATAATGATATCCCAACAAGTAAAATAAATGTTCCAACAAGGAACGGCTCCAATCTTCACCTGCAACTAACAACGCTATAAGAAGGGCTGAGCAAAGCGGTAACATAGCCAATCAACGGTTTGCTAGGACAATGGTGGGTTAGAGGATCAACATGGCAATTGGGAGGCTGACAAGCAAAAGGTAGGCATCGTAGCAGTGGCAAAGCAAAAGAGCGAGCAAACTAGCATAGCAAAGATAGTAGTGATTTCGAGGGTATGATCATCTTGCCTGCACAGTTGTCAGAGTTGACTGGATCCTCGCAAGCAAACTCAACGGGCTCCTCGGTAGCGAACTCGTCTCCCGGATCTACCCAACAAGACAAACAAGCAACAAGGATACAATCAACCACGGGCAAGACCAAGCAATATGATGAAATGACGATATGCTATGCGGGATGCGATGCGGGATGCAAAATGCAAGATATGACAGGAAATGCATGAACCTGGCATCAACTTGAAAAACCAAGTGTGTCACTGGATAGAGGGGATGAAATCGCTTGAAAACGATATAAAGATCATTGGAATCGGAGCTACGGTTTGGAAATGGCAAGCGTTTTAAGATATGACACCGGTCTGCGATTTACAGCAAGTAGGCATCTAAATGCAACGAAATGAACATGCTACAGCCACCAAAAATGAAAACAAAATACACGGCAGTGATGTACACAAGATGGTTAACAAAAGACTAGCACTGAGCCATGGGCAAATTCATCCATTAAGAGGTTCAAACAAGCATGGAAAAAATGAATATGCAAAACAGATTCCAGACTTAGTGAAATTAACACTAGTCTGAAATTTCAGATCACGATGCTCTCTTCGGAGCAGCAAAACAACATGATAGAAAACCTGAACATGACAAGTAAGAACATGGCATGGAGCTACTCAACAAGCTTAACAAAACACCCAAAGTGACCTGGGGCCAAAAGGGTTCACAAAATACTCTACCGAGCTCACGAACATAGCTCGAACACAATCAGTTTTCAGACTTAGTGAAAACCGAGACATGCTGAAATTTAACTCACGGAGGCATGTAAACAAGCTCGATGCACTCACTACGGTGCAAGTCATGGCAAGGAAAGCATATAACCAGCAAGAAGGCACAATGTGCTAGCTACACATGGCAAGAACGAAGGCATAGCATGCATGGAACACTAACGGTAGCATCGGCAAAATCGCAAACAAGTTGACGATCTGCCCAGATTAACAACGAAGCAAAAGTTGAGCTCGATTGAGTCAACCTAGAGCACTCCACATATGCCAACAAAGACATGGATGGATAGAGCATAACATAAATATCAAAACCGCCTTACTGATCATCCTCAAAAGAGGCACGGATCACTAGGAAACAAGCTGGACATATAGCATCATGAACTAAAATATCCCAGACTTAGTGAAAATCACTAAGTCCCTGAAATCTGCAATCTCAAGTACCTCTCTTCGCAAGCTTGCACAAGACAACACACACATCCTAAAAATGCATGGGTGGCACCTCTGGAAAGAAGACAAAATGCTTAACAATTCATCCCAAAGGGGCACAGGCATATCATGCACGAATTAAACATGGCAAAAATGACAAAAGTGCATGATGAACTAACGGATCTGCGATTTAACTCACGAAGCCTCCTTCTAACAGAATTTTGGGTATCAAGATGACCTCAAATGCAAATGATGCAATGGAATGAAATGATGTACATGTCGAGACGAAGATTTTGATATATCATATGCCCCAAACGGAGCTACGGTTGCGGAGATACAAGCAGTCAAAGGTAGCACGAAAATTAGGGTTTCGGGGGAGAGAGGTCAACCCAGATCTAGATCCAGCGGCACGGATTACGAGGCGGCCGGGGCACTGTAGCACGAGTCGCCGGAGGAGCTCGTCGCCGGAGCCGGTGGAGGAGGGGAGGCCGGCGAGGCGGCGGGGTGAGGCCGGGGTGGCGCCGGGGAAGACCGGTGGCGGCGCCCGGCGGCGGTGGACG
>NW_025232025.1:0-6427 GCF_018294505.1 Triticum aestivum | reverse complement strand
CACTTCCTGCCATATAGAATTTCAAAGGGGGCCTTGCCCGAACTTGCTTGAAAGCTGTTGTTGTAAGAGAATTCAACATAAGGAAGACAGTCCTCCCACTTCATGCCGAAGGAGATCACACAAGCCCTGAGCATATCTTCAAGAATTTGGTTGACACGCTCGACTTGACCGCTTGTTTGAGGATGGAAAGCTGTGCTGAAGCGGATGTTGGTGCCCATGGCCTTCTGAAAAGAATCCCAAAACTTGGAGGTAAAGATGCTGCCACGGTCTGAAGATATCACTTGAGGAATACCGTGCAGAGAGACAATGCGAGAGGTATAGAGTTCCGCCAATTGAGCTGCAGTGATCGACTCTTTGATAGGCAGAAAATGAGCCACTTTGGTGAGCTTGTCGATGACAACAAATATAGCATCATTGCCACGCTTGGACTTTGGAAACCCAGTCACGAAGTCCATTTCAATGTGGTCAAACTTCCATTCTGGGATGGCAAGAGGTTGGAGGAGACCAGCTGGCCTTTGGTGTTCTGCCTTCACTCTTCTGCAGACATCACATTCATTCACGAATTGAGCGATCTCGCGCTTCATTCGAGTCCACCAATAAACTTGCTTGAGGTCCTGATACATCTTCGTACTCCCAGGGTGGATGGAGAGGAGAGAATTGTGAGCCTCGTTCATGATCACCTTACGAAGTTCACCTTTGGGCACAACCATTCGATCCTCGAAGAAGAGAGTGTCCTTGTCATCAAGTCGGTAGCACTTGTACTTGGACTGACTCTTTGCAATACCAAACTTCACCTTCTTCACCATATCATCAAGAAGCTGGGCTTGGCGAATCTGGTCTTCCAAGGTAGGAGAAACTTGAAGGTTGGCGAGGAAACCTTGAGGAACAACTTGCAGATTCAGCTTGCGGAAAGCTTCACAAAGCTCGGGTTGATAAGGCTTGAGAATCAGACTGTTGCAATATGCTTTCCTGCTCAAAGCGTCAGCAATCACATTGGCCTTGCCTGGAGTATACTCGATACTCGGATTGTACTCTTGAATCATTTCGACCCATCGAGTCTGCCTGAGGTTGAGATTAGGCTGAGTGAAGATGTACTTGAGACTCTTGTGATCAGTGAAAATATCCACTTTACTTCCCAATAGAAGATGTCTCCAAGTCAACAAAGCGTGCACAACTGCCGCCAACTCGAGATCATGAGTGGGGTAGTTCTTCTCATTAGGTTTCAACTGGCGAGAGGTATAAGCAACAACTTTCTTCTCTTGCATCAGTACAACACCGAGACCTTGGAGAGAGGCATCACAAAAGACCTCGTACGGCTTGGTTTCATCAGGCGGAGTCAGAACTGGAGCAGTGATCAATTTCTCTTTCAAAGTGTTGAAAGCAATATCACACTCCGGAGACCAAACGTACTTGACGTGCTTCTGAAGAAGATTTGAGAGAGGCTTGGTGATCTTAGAAAAGTTTTCAACGAATCTTCTGCAATAGCTTGCGAGACCGAGGAAACTGCGGAGTTGCTTTACGTTCTGAGGAGGTTCCCAATTCACAATTGCAGACACCTTCTCAGGATTCACGGAAATGCCCTTGGCAGAGATGATATGACCAAGATAAAGAACCTCATCGAGCCAAAATTCACACTTGGAGAACTTGGCGTAGAACTGATGTTCTCTGAGCTTGTCAAGAACCAAACGCAAGTGCTTGGCATGATCTTCCTTGTTCTTCGAGAAAACCAGAATGTCGTCGAGATAGACCAAAACAAAGTCATTGGTGTAGGGGCTGAAGATGAAGTTCATCATGCGAGAGAACGTCGGAGGAGCGTTTGCGAGGCCAAAAGACATGACGGTGTATTCATATGAACCAAAGCTTGTTCTGAACGCCGTCTTGGGAATATCTTGCTCACGAATACGAATCTGATGATAACCCATACGGAGATCAAGCTTGGAGAATACTTGAGCACCTTTGAGTTGTTCGAACAGCTCATTGATGTTGGGAAGTGGGTATTTGTTCTTGATGGTCTTCTTGTTCACTGGACGGTAATCAACACAAAGTCGACTCGATCCATCCTTCTTCTTCACAAAAAGAACACCACAACCCCACGGAGAAGTACTAGGCCGGATGAGACCCAATCTTTCTTGCTCATCGAGTTGTTTCTTCAACTCCTTCAACTCTTCGGGGCCGAGCTTGTAGGGACGTTTGCACACAGGTTCCGTACCGGGCTCAAGTTCAATAACAAATTCAACCGGCCGGTTTGGAGGCATCCCTGGAAGTTCTTCTGGAAAGACGTCTTGATATTCGCAAACGACGGGAATTTGAGAGATGGCATCCAATTCACCCTTCTCATTGAGAGAAAACAACCGGATGGTATTATCCCGAGCGGCAAAGACAATGACATCCTCAGACGAATGAGTCAATTGAATCTGCCTGGCAGCACAGTCAAGATGTGCCTTGTGCTTAGAAGCCAATCCATTCCGAGAATAAGATCAATATCCGAGTTACCGAGAACAATTGGGGAAGAAAGGAACTTGTAGTCACCCAATGTGATAGTAACCTCAGGGACGTAGGTGTTAGCTGTCATCTGCTTGCCCGGTGACACAATTTGCAAGGAACTTTGCAGATACTGATAATCACACTCATACTTTGATGCAAAAGGTTTGGAAATGAAGCAATGCGATGCACCTGTGTCAAAAAGAACTTTTGCAGGAACATCGTTAACAGGAAGGTTACCCATGATCACATCTGACGAGTCCTCTGCCTGAGCTGCATTCACCATATTGACCTTGGCGTGCTTGGGATTGTGCTTGACCACAGCTGTACTTGCCGATCTGACAGGAGGAGGAGGAGGAAGACGCCTCTGGTTGGTACACTTGTTGGCATAGTGACCCTTCTGTTGGCACTTGTTGCACGTGACCTCTGAAAGCGGACGGTGATACGGAGCACTCGGTCTTGGAGCTTGAGACGAAGCCTTGTTCTGAAAACCTGGGTTGGGTGGGTGGGAGAAACCACTGCCACCTTTACTCTTCTGCTGAAACGGCTGACGGAACGGAGGAGGAGGAAGCCAATACTTCTGCTGCTTCGCCACTTGAGTAGAGGAAGAAGGAGTAACATCTCTAGCACGCTTCCTGGAAGCATCACACCTCATCTGAGCAGCCTCTTGCTTCAGTGCCATGTTGTAGAACTCATCGTATCTCAACGGCTCAAAGAGGACAAGAGCGAGCTGAATTTCCTCACGAAGACCACCCCTGAACTGATAGATCATGCTCTTCTCATCAGGAACATCCTGCTTGGAAAAACGGGCGAGCTTCTGGAACAACTTGTTGTAGTCATAGACAGACAAAGAGCATTGCTTCAGATTGCGGAATTCCTGACGCTTACTCTCAACCACACTTTGAGGGATGTGATGAGCGCGGAAATCTTGACGGAAATCGTCCCAAGTGATCAGACGTCCACCTCTGGAATCCTTGTACTGCTGGAACCACTCTGCAGCCTGATCTTTGAGCTGGAAAGAAGCGAACTTGACGAAATCTTCAGGCCTGACGTTGCTGCATTCAAAATGCTTGCCCAGATCCACTAGCCAATCGTCAGCATCGGTAGCCTCAACACAACTGCTGAACGTCTTTGGGCCATTTGCGAGGAACTGGTTCAGAGTAGCAAAGTGGTGCTGATTATGGCCTTGATTCCCTTGACTGCCTTGATTGCGCTCTTGGAGAATTTGCATGATCAACTGTGTGTTTGCATTAGTAGCGGCCATCACAGCTTGCCATGCTTCCGGAGGAGGCGGAGGTGGAGGCGGATCAGGATTCGGAGTCGTGCGCGTTGGAGGAGCCATCCTGAAGAGGTTGACCACCATTAGCACATTGATAGACAACAATATAGAAGCTGAATCCAACGGAATGAAAATTGCAACATATAGTCTTCACATTCGAACAAAATGAACGAATGCATTCCTCTTCAAATGGTCACATATCCATAAATTGAGAAGCCACGTAGAATTAAGGTAGAGAAATAAATCAACAAGGTACGGATCAAGAACGAGTAATCGGTAAGAAATCCCAATCTCAAACCAATATCCGTGGAAGAAGAACTAGAGCTACTAGAATTCCCACCTATGAAACTCCCGAACCTTTCCGGTTATGCAATCAGGTGTTGGGGATACAGGGGAAGCATAATATCTCACCCAAACTAGCAAATCCTACATCCAGCTGTATCCATCCTTCAACACATAACCAAGAAAACTTCGGAAACCATCTACCTCAACCTTCGAAAAGCATCCGTTATACAAGTTATGGCGATACTCCCGAACTCCCGCCCCAGTACTGGGTGGCGTCGAGGTTATCTCACCAACGAACTGCATAAAAGAGATTTCCGATGTCGCGCACATATCTCAAGTATACCAGAATTGCAACGATAAAATTGTGACGACAACACCTCGGAGCTCAACTCCCCGGGATACTGCCACAACCCCTAAAGACAGGAGGCACCAAGAACAATGTTCTCGTCACAAAACCATCGGAACAAAACCAAGATACTCGCGTGATCCTAAATTTTTTTTAGTGAAATTTGAGAAGAGAAGAGTCAAAACTCTACGTCAGGATGCCTTACCAGAGCGATGAGGAGACTGGGAAGTAAAAGAATTCCTAAGCTCTCCGATATATAATTCCTAAGGACTCAAAACATTTTTCTAGACACAACTCGGCTGCTAAAAACGATCAAGCAATGGGGGCTCCTAAGGTCGGGGAAGGCTCTGATTACCAACTTGTAACGCCCTCGATGCGGCTATAGCTCCTACGTGTCGTGGCACGACATAGATACATAACCGCATTGAAAGCAATGTCGCAAGTCAGGCAATCATTACAACATCCCATGTAATACATAATAAAAGGGGGAGATAACATAGTTGGCTTACACTCGCCACGTCACATCAGAGTACATAAATAACATCCATCAAACAAACACTCATGGCCCGACTACGGCGCCAAAATAGAAAAGAACCCAACATGCGACAAGGCCCTGAATCGATAACCCCAACTAGGCACCACTACTGATCATCCAGAAAAGACACATAGTATCGCTGAGAGTCCTCGTCGAACTCCCACTTGAGCTCGTAATCGTCAACTGGAGCAGAAACACCTGGACCTGCATCTGGAGTTGTAGTATCTGTGAGCCACAGGGACTCAGCAATCTCACACCCACGCGATCAAGACTATTTAAGCTCATAGGAATGGATAAGGCAAAAAATATGTGGAGCTGCAGCAAGCGACTAGCATATGTGGTGGCTAACTTATACGCAAAAGAGAGCGAGAAGAGAAGGCGAAGCACGAGCGAGAAGCTAAAGGAACATCCTGCGCAAGCATAACTCCAACACCGTGTCCACTTCCCGGACTCCGCCGAGAAGGGGCCATCACGGTAACACACACGGTTGATTCATTTTAATTAAGTTTAGTTCAAGTAATCTACAACCGGACATTAACAAATTCCCATCTGCCCATAACCGCGGGCACGACTTTCAAAAGTTCAATCCCTGCAGGGGGTCCCAACTTAGCCCATGACAAGCTCTCACGGTTAACGAAGGAATAGACCTCCACCCGAGACACACCGATCAGACTCGGCAACCCGGTACAACAAGACAATTCGACAGGTTAAAACAAGACCAGCAACACCGCCCGAATGTGCCGACAAATCCCGATAGGAGCTGCACATATCTCTTTCTCAGGGCACACTCAGATGAGCGCTCCATACAACTAAAACCAAACCTCGAGTTTCCCCGAGGGGGCGCTGCACAGGACTCTAGTTTGGACCAACGCTCAGAGGAGCACTGGCCCGGGGGGGATTAAAATAAGATGACCTTCGGGCTCCGGAAACCCAAGGAAAAAAGAGGCTAGGCGGCAAATGGTAAAACCAATGTTGGGCATTGCTGGAAAAGCTTTAATCAAGGCGAACTATCAAGGGGTTCCCATTATAACCCAACCGTGTAAGGGACGCAACAATCCGGGAACATAACACCGATATGACGGAAACTAGGGCGGCAAGAGTGGAACAAAACACTAGGCGAGAGGCCGAGCCTTCCACCCTTTACCAAGTATATAGATGCATTAAGATAACATAGCAATATAATGATATCCCAACAAGTAAAATAAATGTTCCAACAAGGAACGGCTCCAATCTTCACCTGCAACTAACAACGCTATAAGAAGGGCTGAGCAAAGCGGTAACATAGCCAATCAACGGTTTGCTAGGACAATGGTGGGTTAGAGGATCAACATGGCAATTGGGAGGCTGACAAGCAAAAGGTAGGCATCGTAGCAGTGGCAAAGCAAAAGAGCGAGCAAACTAGCATAGCAAAGATAGTAGTGATTTCGAGGGTATGATCATCTTGCCTGCACAGTTGTCAGAGTTGACTGGATCCTCGCAAGCAAACTCAACGGGCTCCTCG
>NW_025232024.1:9882-10380 GCF_018294505.1 Triticum aestivum | reverse complement strand
CTCTCTAAGCAAATCGGTAAATGACTGAAAAATAGCAAATGATGTGAGAAAGTGTTGAAAATTGATGACGTCGCTTTGAATGGTGCGTACGGAACGCAAAAAAGTCTGGAGTTGTAATAAGTTAAAAAAAATGAAGTGCCCATGTAACAGATGAGTTCTCGTCCGAATTCCTGATACTCCGAAAGAGATTGTCCAGTTTGTACACGAAGTGCGTCCAGTTTTTGCCGTAACTCTCTCTACTCTTTTGCACATGCTATGTGGGTGAAATGATGATACCATGCCAAGTTTCGACATTTTCAGAGTTCATTTTGTAGTGATTTCCAGTTTCACGGTCATTTAGCTCTGTAAACAAATCGGTAAATGACTAAAAAATAGCAAATGATGTCAGAAAGTGTTGAAAATTGATGACGTCGCTTTGAATGGTGCGTACGGGACGCAAAAAAAGTCTGGAGTTGTAATAAGTTTAAAAAAATGAAGTGCCAGTGTAAAAGATGAGTT
>NW_025232024.1:1208-4769 GCF_018294505.1 Triticum aestivum | reverse complement strand
GATACGATGCCAAGTTTCGACATTTTCAGAGTTCATTTTGTAGTGATTTTCAATTTCACGGTCATTTAGCTCTCGAAACATATCGGTAAATAACTAAAAAATAGCAAATGATGTTATAAAGTTTTGAAAATTGATGACGTCGCTTTGAATGGTGTGTACGGAACGAAAAAAAAGTCGGGATTTGTAATAAGTTAAAAAAAATGAAGTGCCCATGTAACAGATGAGTTCTCATCAGAAACCCTGATACTTCGAAAGAGATTGTCCAGTCTGTACACGAAGTGCATCCAGTTTTTGCCGTAACCCTCTCTACTCTTTTGGACATGCTATGTGGGTGAAATGATGATACCATGCCAAGTTTCGACATTTTCAGAGTTCATTTTGTAGTATTTTCAATTTCACGGTCATTTAGCTCTCTAAACAAATCGGTAAATGACTAAAAAAATAGCAAATGATGTTAGAAAGTTTTGAAAATTGATGACGTCGCTTTGAATGGTTTGTACGGAACGCAAAAAAGTCTGGAGTTGTAATAAGTTTAAAAAAAGGAAGTGCCCATGTAACAGATGAGTTCTCGTCAGAAACCCTGATACTTCGAAAGAGATTGTCCAGTTTGTACATGAAGTGCGTCCAGTTTTTGCCGTAACCCTCTCTACTCTTTTGCACATGCTATGTGGGTGAAATGATGATACGATGCCAAGTTTCGACATTTTCAGAGTTCATTTTGTAGTGATTTTCAGTTTGACGGTCATTTAGCTCCTTAAACAAATCGGTACATGACTGAAAAATAGCAAATGATGTCAGAAAGTGTTGAAAATTGATGACGTCGCTTTGAATGGTGCATACGGAACGCGAAAAAAGTCTGGAGTTGTAATAAGTTTAAAAAAATGAAGTGCCAGTGTAACAGATGAGTTCTGGTCAGAAACGGTGATACTCCGAAAGAGATTGTCCAGTTTGTACACGAAGTGCATCCAGTTTTTGCCGTAACCCTCTCTACTCTTTTGCACATGCTATGTGGGTGCAATGATGATACCATGCCAAGTTTCGATATTTTCAGAGTTCATTTTGTAGTGATTTTCAATTTCACGGTCATTTAGCTCTATAAACAAATCGGTAAATGACAAAAATATAGCAAATGATGACAGAAAGTTTTGAAAATTGATGACATCGCTTTGAATGGTGTGTAGGGAACGCAAAAAAGTCTGGAGTTGTAATAAGTTTAAAAAAATGAAGTGCCCATGTAACAGATGAGTTCTCGTCAGAAACCCTGATACTTTGAAAGAGATTGTCCAGTTTGTACACGAAGTGCGTCCAGTTTTTGCCGTAACCCTCTCTACTCTTTTGCACATGCTATGTGGGTGAAATGATGATACGATGCCAAGTTTCGACATTTTCAGAGTTCATTTTGTAGTGATTTTCAATTTCACGGTCATTTAGCTCTCGAAACATATCGGTAAATAACTAAAAAATAGCAAATGATGTTATAAAGTTTTGAAAATTGATGACGTCGCTTTGAATGGTGTGTACGGAACGAAAAAAAAGTCGGGATTTGTAATAAGTTAAAAAAAATGAAGTGCCCATGTAACAGATGAGTTCTCATCAGAAACCCTGATACTTCGAAAGAGATTGTCCAGTCTGTACACGAAGTGCATCCAGTTTTTGCCGTAACCCTCTCTACTCTTTTGGACATGCTATGTGGGTGAAATGATGATACCATGCCAAGTTTCTACATTTTTAGAGTTCATTTTGTAGTATTTTCAATTTCACGGTCATTTAGCTCTCTAAACAAATCGGTAAATGACTAAAAAAATAGCAAATGATGTTAGAAAGTTTTGAAAATTGATGACGTCGCTTTGAATGGTTTGTACGGAACGCAAAAAAGTCTGGAGTTGTAATATGCTTCAAAAATGAAGTGCCCATGTAACAGATGAGTTCTCGTCAGAAACCCTGATACTTCGAAAGAGATTGTCCAGTTTGTACATGAAGTGCGTCCAGTTTTTGCCGTAACCCTCTCTACTCTTTTGCACATGCTATGTGGGTGAAATGATGATACGATGCCAAGTTTCGACATTTTCAGAGTTCATTTTGTAGTGATTTTCAGTTTGACGGTCATTTAGCTCCTTAAACAAATCGGTACATGACTGAAAAATAGCAAATGATGTCAGAAAGTGTTGAAAATTGATGACGTCGCTTTGAATGGTGCATACGGAACGCAAAAAAAGTCTGGAGTTGTAAAAAGTTTAAAAAAATGAAGTGCCAGTGTAACAGATGAGTTCTGGTCAGAAACCGTGATACTCCGAAAGAGATTGTCCAGTTTGTACACGAAGTGCGTCCAGTTTTTGCCGTAACCCTCTCTACTCTTTTGCACATGCTATGTGGGTGCAATGATGATACCATGCCAAGTTTCGATATTTTCAGAGTTCATTTTGTAGTGATTTTCAATTTCACGGTCATTTAGCTCTATAAACAAATCGGTAAATGACAAAAAAATAGCAAATGATGACAGAAAGTTTTGAAAATTGATGACATCGCTTTGAATGGTGTGTAGGGAACGCAAAAAAGTCTGGAGTTGTAATAAGTTTAAAAAAAATGAAGTGCCCATGTAACAGATGAGTTCTCGTCAGAAACCCTGATACTTTGAAAGAGATTGTCCAGTTTGTACACGAAGTGCGTCCAGTTTTTGCCGTAACCCTCTTACTCTTTTGCACATGCTATGTGGGTGAAATGATGATACCATGCCAAGTTTCGACATTTTCAGAGTTCATTTTGTAGTATTTTCAATTTCACGGTCATTTAGCTCTCTAAACAAATCGGTAAATGACTAAAAAAATAGCAAATGATGTTAGAAAGTTTTGAAATTTGATGACATCGCTTTGAATGGTTTGTACGGAACGCAAAAAATTCTGGAGTTGTAATAAGTTTAAAAAAACGAAGTGCCCATGTAACAGATGAGTTCTCGTCAGAAACCCTGATACTTCGAAAGAGATTGTCCAGTTTGTACACGAAGTGCGTCCATTTTTTCCGTAACCCTCTCTACTCTTTTGCACATGCTATGTGGGTGAAATGATGATACGATGCCAAGTTTCGACATTTTCAGAGTTCATTTTGTAGTGATTTTCAGTTTGACGGTCATTTAGCTCCTTAAACAAATCGGTACATGACTGAAAAATAGCAAATGATGTCAGAAAGTGTCGAAAATTGATGACGTCGCTTTGAATGGTGCGTACGGAACGCAAAAAAATGTCTGGAGTTGTAATGAGTTTAAAAAAATGAAGTGCCAGTGTAACAGATGAGTTCTCGTCCGAAACTATGATACTCCGAAAGAGATTGTCCATTTTGTACACGAAGTGCGTCCAGTTTTGGCCGTAACCCTCTCTACTCTTTTGCACATGCTATGTGGGTGAAATGATGATACCATGCCAAGTTTCGACATTTTCAGAGTTCATTTTGTAGTGATTTTCAATTTCACGGTCATTTAGCTCTATAAACAAATCGGTAAATGACAAAAAAATAGCAAATGATGTCAGAAAGTTTTGAAAATTGATGACATCGCTTTGAATGGTGTGT
>NW_025232024.1:588-1198 GCF_018294505.1 Triticum aestivum | reverse complement strand
TGTTGGTGAAATGATGATACCATGCCAAGTTTCGACATTTTCAGAGTTCATTTTGTAGTGATTTTCAATTTCACGGTCATTTAGCTCTATAAACAAATCGGTAAATGGCTGAAAAATGGCAAATGATGTCAGAAAGTTTTGAAAATTGATGACGTCGCTTTGAATGGTGCGTACGGACCGCAAAAAAAGTCTGGAGTTGTAATGAGTTTAAAAAATGAAGTGCCAATGTAACAGATGAGTTCTCGTCCGAAACTCTGATACTCCGAAAGAGATTGTCCATTTTGTACACGAAGTGCGTCCAGTTTTTGCCGTAACCCTCTCTACTCTTTTGCACATGCTATGTGGGTGAAATGATGATTCCATGCAAAGGTTCGACATATTCAGAGTTTATTTTGTAGTGATTATCAATTTCACGGTCATTTAGCTCTCGAAACAAATCGGTAAATGACTAAAAAATAGCAAATGATGTTAGAAAGTTTTGAAAATTGATGACGTCGCTTTGAATGGTTTGTACGGAATACAAAAAAGTATGGAGTTGTAATAAGTTTAAAAAAATGAAGTGCCCATGTAACAGATGAGTTCTCGTCAGAAACCCTGATACTTCGAAAGA
>NW_025232024.1:0-578 GCF_018294505.1 Triticum aestivum | reverse complement strand
GCCGTAACCCTCTCTACTCTTTTGCACATGCTATGTGGGTGAAATGATGATACCATGCCAAGTTTCGACATTTTCAGAGTTCATTTTGTAGTGATTTTCAATTTCACGGTCATTTAGCTCTATAAACAAATCGGTAAATGACAAAAAAATAGCAAATGATGTCAGAAAGTTTTGAAAATTGATGACATCGCTTTGAATGGTGTGTAGGGAACGCAAAAAAGTCTGGAGTTGTAATAAGTTAAAAAAATGAAGTGCCCATGTAACAGATGAGTTCTCGTCAGAAACCCTGATATTTCGAAAGAGATTGTCCAGTTTGTACACGAAGTGCGTCCAGTTTTTGCCGTAACCCTCTCTACTCTTTTGCACATGCTTTGTGGGTGAAATGATGATACGATGCCAAGTTTCGACATTTTCAGAGTTCATTTTGCAGTGATTTTCAATTTCACGGTCATTTAGCTCTCTAAACAAATCGGTAAATGACTGAAAAATAGCAAATGATGTCAGAAACTGTCGAAAATTGGTGACGTCGCTTTGAATGGTGCGTACAGAACGCAAAAAAAGTCTGGAGTTGTAATGAG
>NW_025232023.1:0-10380 GCF_018294505.1 Triticum aestivum | reverse complement strand
CCGTATATAAAGGAGGGGAGGAGGGGGCCGGCCAGCCTCAAGGGGCGCGCCCAAGGGGAGGGGAGAATCCTACTCCTACTAGGAGTAGGTTCCCCCCTTTCCTAGTCCAACAAGGAGGGGAAGGAAGAAGGAAGGACGGGGGCGCCGCCCCCACCCCTTGTCCAATTCGGACTGGGGGGCACCTCCTGGCCGGCCCTCTCTCCACTAAGGCCCATGGTGGCCCATTAACTTCCCCAAGGGGGGGGGCATTCCGGTAACCCTTCGGCACTTCGGTTTTATCCGAAACTCTCCGGAACACTTCCGGTGTCCGAACAACATGGTCCTATATATCAATCTCTATGTCTCGACCATTTTGAGACTCCTCGTCATGTCCATGATCTCATCCGGGACTCCGAACAACCTTCGGTACATCAAATCACATCAACTCATAATACCAATCGTCATCGAATGTTAAGAGTGTGGACCCTACGGGTTCGAGAACTATGTAGACATGGCCGAGACTCACCTCCGGTAAATAACCAATAGCGGAACCTGGATGCTCATATTGGCTCCTACATATTCTACAAAGATCTCTATCGGTCAAACTGCATAACAACATACGTTGTTCCCTTTGTCATTGGTATGTTACTTGCCTGAGATTCGATCGTCGGTATCATCATACCTAGTTCAATCTCGTTACCGGCAAGTCTCTTTACTCGTTCCCTAATGCATCATCCCGTGACTAACTCATTAGTCACATTGCTTGCAAGGCTTATAGTGATGTGCATTACCGAGAGGGCCCAAAGATACCTCTCCGAAACACGGAGTGACAAATCCTAATCTTGATCTATGCCAACCCAACAAACACCATCGAAGACACCTGTAGAGCATCTTTATAATCACCCAGTTACATTGTGACGTTTGATAGCACACTAAGTGTTCCTCTGGTATTCGGGAGTTGCATAATCTCATAGTCATAGGAACATGTATAAGTCATTAAGAAAGTAATAGCAATTAACAAAACGATCATAGTGATAAGCTAACGGATGGGTCTTGTCCATCACATCATTCTCTAATGATGTGATCCTGTTCATCAAATGACAACACATGTCTATGGCTAGAAAACTTAACCATCTTTGATTAATGAGCTAGTCAAGTAGAGGCATACTAGGGACACTCTGTTTGTCTATGTATTCACACATGTACTAAGTTTCCGGTTAATACAATTCTAGCATGAATAATAAACATTTATCATGATATAAGGAAATATAAATAACAACTTTACTATTGCCTCTAGGGCATATTTCCTTCAATCAAGGCACTCCTTGACCTCCTCCCTAATACTCTCCGGACAACCCTTACTAAAAAATATGGAGAACTTGCCCTTGTTTAGTCTCTGTCCTATAGCATTGCAATAAGTCCCTGACAAGTTTGAAATTTCTTCCACCCCTTATCTACTTGCTTTGAAAAATGATAGGCTATCATCTGCAAACAGGAGGTGGTTCACCGGCGGTGCCGACGAAGCCACTTTGATACCACTTAGCTGAAAACGACTGATTGTTAGATTTTGACAGTCACGAAAGGCCCTCTGCTACCAACAAAAATAGATAGGGTGAAAGAGGATCTCCCTGTTGGATACCTCTTGATGGCTAAAAATTCTCCAATCTTTTCCCATTGAACATAACTAAAAAAGAGACCAATCTTACCATACTTATGACTGTGGAAATCCACTGTTATGCAAAACCAAACTTTTCCATAATTTCTTGAAGATAGGACCACTCTACACTGTGATAGGCCTTCGTCATGTCCAATTTCAATGCACGAGATATGTGAAACTTTTCCTTATTCTTCTTCATAAAATGCAAACATTCATATGCTGACATAATATTATCTATAATTAACCGACCAGGAACAAAAGTAGATTGCTCTTCTGAAATAATCTCAGGTAAGACCTCTTTCAAACAGATAGCTATCACCTTGGACGCAATTTTATATAGCACATTGTATAAACTAATAGGGCGATACTAAGATAAACTTGATGGATTATGTACCTTAGGAATCAAACCCATGATAGTATCATTTATGCTTTTCGCAGATTATGTACCTTCAACAATACGGAGAACCGCCCTAGTCACATCTGCTCCACAAATATCCCAATGATGCTGAAAATTTTAGTAGGAAAGCTGTCTGGACCAGGAGATTTGACGGGTCGCATTTGAAATAATGCCTTGACCTCCTCCTCAGAATATGGTTTTGTAAGTGACTCATTCATAGAGTAATTTACTTTGCATGGTATAATATCTAAAACTCCTGCCATGTTGTGAACCCCCTCACTTGTGAAAAGTGTTTTTTAAAAGTCCGATGCCAAAGCCTCCATGGAAACCATATCCCCATTAGAAGCCTGCAACTTTTCTATCTTATTCCTTCTTCTCCTCATATTGGCTCTCAGATGATAGAAATTAGTATTCTTGTCTCCATCTGCTAACCACTGAATACGAGATCGTTGTCGCCACATCTTTTCCTGACGAAGATATAATTCCACTAAGTTTTCAACTATTTTTAGTTCCCGATGATCCGGACCAACTCTCCCTGTCCGCAATCTTAAACTCTCAAGTTCAGCTTTTGAATCGTTTATTTTCTTGCGAACATTGGCAAATGTCCCTATCCCATCTGCCGAGATTACCGGCAAGGGATGTTAGCTTGTTTTTTACCTCCTCAATTGAGTGCGCCTGCAGGTCTATCGACCACGCATCTGAAACTATATTACCTAAGTCAACATGGCGTTCTCACATGACCTCATACCGAAAGTGTTTGTGTTGAGCACCATGGGGTGCCTACTCTCTGATCTTCAACAAGAGCGCCATATGATCCGACAGGCATAAGTAAGGTGCGGCACACACCATCTGGAAAATGGTAAAGTCCAAGCATGAGTAGCTAGGGCACGATCCAACCAGACACTGGTATACGTATGCAATGTAACTTTATTTTCACAAGTCCAACCAACATCAAGCCCATGTCATGTAAGTGACACACATCAACCACGTCTCTAAATGCTTCAATCTGGGCCTGGCTATGATTACGAATACCATGATGCTCATTCAAATTCAAACTTCGTTGAAATCACACAGAGTGACCCAAGGCAAGTTACTGTGTGTAGATAGATCCATCAAAGTACTCCAAGTGTTTTGTCTATCAGCCACTTTGGCATCACTGTAAATCAATGGAAGACGCCAAGAGTTATCATGCTCATTGATTTTATCACCAATGTGATAACGGGAATAACTCAAAACCACCAACTTTAATTTTTTTACTCCAAAATAACACAAGACCACACTCCTTCTAGAGCTTACCACCGCAAAACTACAGTCATTCCTATCGGCGATGCAAAAAATTGTGCTTTGGATTTACTAATCTGTGTTTCAAAAACTCCAAACATCGCCGGTGCAAATTTCCCCGCAAAGTCATGAAGTTCCCGAACTGTCGCGTTGTTGCCTGCCCCACGACAGTTCCATGCAAATATACTCATTGTGCCCACGGTACCCCTTAGAGGGGCCCCCCGATCGTGCGTGATTTCTTTTGTTCCACATCAGATCCATCCACCATATCACCAAGAGCTTCCATAGAACACTACTAGGAGTATATGACGAGTGGCACGAGTGTTAGGCGCAAGTGGAGCGGTTGTCGGGCGCCAGCCATAAAGGCTTCAAAAGCAATCAAGAAGGAGAAGCTAGTTACTTGAGGTTTACGCTAGTGCGAGAGAGGAATCATAACCGCCGCCTCATGTACTGCATAGTTCCGCTCTCACTCATAGTGATAGCTCTTCTCGTCTATATTATTGTTTAGATGGATGACGATGTAGTTGCAAGTATTCGAGACATGTCATAACTTGTATCACTATTTCGAGATGATGACGAGAGACATCATTTTGTGTTGGATGACGATTATGATGATGACATGATTGATTTGATGAGACTATTTGTATGTGTATGATATGATTAGATTTGTATGTGTATGATATGTTAGAGACTATTGTATAAAACCCTAAACAAAATTCAGTAGCACAAAATATGCAGCAGAAAAAATATTCAAAAACTAATGACAGTAGCGCATGGTATGACTTTAGCAGCAGCGTGTTCTTAACAGTAGTGCTTTTTAAACTAGGGTGCTACAACTATTAGCAGCAGAGCGTTTCTACAACAAATGCTACTGCTACCCCTAGATACCAGTCACGCGGGCCAAAAGCCCAAAACGGGCTACTGCTAAACGTTAGTTGTAGCGTTGTATTAGTAGCGCGACTACCCGCACTACTACTAGGCTTTTCCCTAGTAGTGGAAGAAAAGTCATCAGCTAAGTCACCTCCAGTACATATCTAGGGTCTCTTGCTTGTTTTCATGGGAGAGACATAGACCAGAGGGAGTGGTGGAATCCCATCGGGCATGGTCTTCTCCACTAACACCAACGTCCTCGAGGCAGGATCAATGGTCACCGCAGGAGTTGGTGACACTACTAGAGCATCATCTTGCAACAAATTATCAACCGATCGATGCTTCTTTGTTGCTGACAAGTTGGGGTCCCTATTTCATTGTATTGCACAACCTCTGTACATGTAGCACTGACCACACCAGTTGTACTCAAGTTTAAGCTGTCCTCGCTACTCCTTGGGGTTCCTTCTCTGCCGCCACATTGATGTCAACTTGGTTTACTGGCTGGGTATTGAACTGCCAGCTCTTACTAGTGTCATACCCATCTCTCCCCCTGCCACTGCCTCGAGGATTAGCACCCCGACCTCCCTGCGAACCAAAGTCTCCACGTCCAGTGCCCGCTCTAGCATGACCAGACTCAGCTAGAACAAATTCTCCCCACTCAAATTTTGATGTATCATGTTCTCCGTCTCCGCATTCCTCATACCAATGGACAAAGTCACCATATGTACCTGATAGCGAACTCTCTCATCTCCCTCCCTTCCCGTGACAAAGTGTTTTATCTTTGCATTCACATAAATATTTAGCTTAACTCTCACAAAGGATCCAAAGAAACCAGCAGGAAGGGTAAATTGTCGTTCCAGAATCTCTTTGATCTCTGAAGCCATACCTCTCACTACCGAATTGATCAGAAAATTATCAGGCAGGCGATGAATTTGCGCCCATGCGGCCAACTTGTCTAGTACTTAGCAGTAGGACAAGTCTGACCCCATGCTACTGATAACTGATTTAGCAGTAGCGGGGGTTAGACTAGCGCTACTGCTAAAAGTTAGTTGTAGCACCCTAGCAGTAATACGGGTCTCCGTGCTACCGATAGGCAAAAAGCTCATGCTACTACTAGGGTTTTTCCTAGTAGTGATCGGTCCGACTAACCCTCAGCGCACAACGCATGCGCGCGCTCCAGAATCTGTCACTGCCATTTCAGGAGAGATCAATGCATTGACCTCTTGCCAGACCCAACTGTTGTCTACGCCAGACAACGCCACCATCCTTCGCGCGTCTATCAACACACGTCCAACACCAAGATCCCATTGTGCCACGCTGCTGAGACCCACCGTCACTGACGCAGTAGATGGCATATGACATATACTCCCTCCGATTGATAATTTGAATTAACGGTATTAATTCAAACCACGATGAGAATTATGGAACGAAAGGAGCAATTAGTTAGCCAATTTGATGACCTAAAACTACGCGCACCCAATGCACACAGAGGGAGGAAGTAATAGCATCTTATATTACGAGACATACGGAGTACTTCCTCCATTCCAAAATAAATGACCCAACTTCATACTAAAGTTAGTACAAAATTGGGTCGTCTATTTTGGAACGGAGGGAGTAATAGCAAGTGCAGCAAATTGGTTAAAGCACAAATAAAGACGCAAATGCAAGGGACATGCAACAGAAGCCTTGCAGAAAAATAATACTCCGTTGGCCAACGAGCCTTCCAACATGCTGATCAAAATATCACCGAAGGATTCCAAGAGAAAAAACTGGAAGATTCGTGAAGCCTTGAAGGACGATGCCTAGATCTCTAAAATCAACACCTCTGCCGGCTTCTCCCTTGCACATTTCAGGGAGTTCCTTGAGCTCTGGACTACACTGCGTGGCTTCCAGCTACAGGAGGACATTGAGGATGACATCATTTCGAAGCACACTAATAGTGGCCTCTACTCGGCGGCGGCCGCTTACAAGGCCCAATTCTTTGGCTTGACCCGGTCTCCTATGTTATGCACAGTTTGGAGGTATTGGGCACCACCTAAAGTCAAATTCTTTGCTTTGATGGCTATGCAAAATAGGGTGTGGAACGTGGATTGGGTGCCAAGCGGGGATGGCCAAACTGTGGCCTATGCCCCTTATGCAAGCAAGTACATGAATCTATTGACCACCTACTATTCAAGTACAGAGTCACGATCAGAGTTTGGGGCATGATAAAAAACTGGCTTCAACTAGATCACGTTGATACCTCTTCTTGGCTCTCATGCCGTTCCACCAAGGAGTGGTTGATTGGGCTGTCTGATGCTTCCGTTCCCAATAGGAAGGCTATGGCCTCGCTTGTTATGTTAGCCTCATGGTCCATATGGAATGAGCGGAACACTCTTGTCTTCCTCAACAAAAGCATGCTGCCAATGGTTCTCCTGAATAATATTAAGAAGGATGCAACTCTATGGGTGACCGCAGGGGCAAGAAATTTGGGCTCAATCATGTTGCGAGAGTAATTTCTTTGTACTCTATAAGGGTGTTGTAACACGAACAATCTCTACTCTCCTCTTTATTAATATACGAGGCAAATCTTTTGCCTCCGTTTCAAAAAAAAGAACATCACAGAATCATGGACACAGAAGCAGTAGGAAAGAAAGACCCCAACAAACACTTCCAAACAGCCCAGGAATTACTTGCCAAAAACTTCAATAGAGGCCGTGATGTAGTAACAATCAGAAACCATCAAACTTTGTTGAGTGTCAAATCATTCCCAACTACGCAAGTTTGCCGCAAAAAAATAAAGTTCTCCACACAAAGAGCAGGAGCAACCAGGTGCTAGAGTTGCTACTGTGCGAATAGGTGAAAGCGTCTTACCCATCATGGGAGCGTTGTTGCGTGTTATAAAGGCCAGGGGCGCACCTCCCTTGGATAGCGCATACATAGCTGGGATTACAATCTTGAGAAAGAAGAAAGAGGTAGAGATAAGGACTATGGTTAAGATAAATATCCCTCCTAACTACCTAGCGTATATACGCAAGTAATATACCCTGACACGCTATAGAACTATGTTTAACATCCTCCCTTAATCACAACTTCATCAAGTTGAGATTATGTTTGAAATCTTCAAAGCTTCTTGTGGGAAGAGGTTTTGTGAACCCATCTGCTATATGATCCTTGGAATGCACAAAACGTATGTCAAGTTTCTTCTGAGCCACTCGTTCTCTGACAAAGTGAAAATCAATTTCAATATGTTTAGTCCTAGCATGAAAAACTGAATTGGCAGACAAGTATGTAGCACCCAGATTATCACACCATAAACATGGAGCTTGAGGACTTTAACACCAAGTTCCTTCAGCAGTGATTGCATCCATATGATCTCAGCTATGGCATTTGCCAATGCTTTGTATTCTACCTCGGTACTAGATCGAGAAACAGTGGCATGTTTTCTTGCACACCATGAAATTAAGTTGGGACCAAAAAATACTGCAAAGCCACCAGTGGACCGCCTGTCATCCAAGCAGCCTGCCCAGTCAGAGCCTGAGAAAGCACTCAAAAGTGTAGATGATGACTTACTGAAATTCAGACCAATCTTGAGAGTATTCTTGACATATCGAACTATACGCTTTGCAGCAGTCTAGTGCACTGTGGTGGGTGCATGAAGAAACTGACAGACCTTATTAACAGCAAATGAGATATGAGGCCGTGTGAGTGTCAAGTATTGAAGTGCACCTACCAGACTCCTATATCTTGTACTGTCATCTTGACCCAAGGGCTGCCCTTCTGTAAGGGACAATTTTTTTGAACTGGATAGTGGAGTAGGTGAGGGTTTACACCCTTGCAAACCAGCCTTTTTTACCAGATCAGTTGCATACTTTTCCTGGAAGAGATGAAGGCCATCCTCATGTTTCTTCACCTCTATCCCTAGGAAATAATGCAAGTCTCCAAGGTCCTTGAGAGCAAATTCTGCACTGAGATCCTTCAACAGTCCTGTGATAGCCTCATTAGACGAACTTGTGACAATAATATCATCAACATAGATGAGAACAAATATATGAGTGTTGCATTTGTTGTAAATGAACAAAGAGGTTTCAGACTTTGAAGGAATGAAGCCAAGTGCTTGCATTTTGTGACTCAACCGTGAGTACCATGCTCTAGGAGCGTGTTTCAATCCATATATAGCTTTGTCAAGCTTACATACATAGGAAGGTGTATTCTTGTTTTCAAAACCAGGAGGTTGTTTCATGTACACTTCCTCTTCCAGAACACCATGCAAAAACGCGTTCTGTACGTCTAGCTGTCTGAAACTCCAGCCCCTGGAAATAGCAATGGACAAAACAAGACGGATAGTGGCAGCTTTTACAACTGGACTAAAGGTCACCTCATAGTCTATGCCATACCGTTGTTTGAAACCTTTTGCTACAAGTCTTGCTTTGTAACGATCAATAGTCCCATCAGATTTTCCCTTAATCCTAAAGACCCACTTGCAGTCAATGAGGTTTTTACCTTGTCGTGGAGGAACCAAGTGCCATGTGTTGTTCCTCTGTAAGGCCATGTACTCTTGTTTCATTGCTTGTTTCCAGTTTTCATCACTAAGGGCTTCTTCAAGTGAATATGGCTCGCCTTGTTCACCTATGGAGCAGATCATCCCGAATTTTGTCATATGTTTATAATTTACTGGTTGTATTACCTTGTTGTAGATGAGTGCGGCGTGACATGATTGACTCCGGCGCAGAAGATCCCATGGGGGCTGCAGCTGCTGATCCCGAGGTGGATTTAGGAGAATCCGCAGCAGCCGCATCGGAAACTGAGGACGGATCCTCTGTGCGCAGGGACAAAGCAGCGACGTGAGGCAGAGTCACACGCGCCACAGAAGATCCCGCCGGACAAGGCTCATCACGTGACAATGATTGAGCTCGTCCCTCGTGCACGCCAGACATGGAGCCCGCTGGGCTAGGCATGGGGCCCGCGCCAGGTGGCCGACACAGATCCCGCCGTTTGTAGCAGACCGGCTGGACAGAGAAACGACTGCCCGTGGGCCCTGGCGAGTGCGGGCCGTCGCCTCCAGCCGCTGGCTGCTGCGTGGCACGGGCGGGGCCGCCTGTTGACGCGCGGTCGGGTGCGGGGGGAGAAGCGAAGGGCATAGAATCCGAGGGGGATTAGCCTGACCGATCTGTCGGTGGCGACCCGGAGCGGATCCTGCTGGTAGGTCTGCAGCACCTGCGGGCGTCGATCCCGAGAGGGATTTGCTCCCCAAATCCTGGCACATAAAATATGGCCCTGTTGGGCGATTTTCTTCACCGTTTTTAATTCTGTTTTCTTCAGCGCGGCTTCATGTATCATCACACAGCTCATGCAAGGTGGTAAGAGGGTTAGTCATAATAGAATCATTAGAGTTATACTCCCCATTATCAAAGCTGGTTAGGTTTGGAGGCAAAAGGAGAATTTCTGTCCGAAGTAAGGCGCCGGCATTTGGATGAAGATCAGCAAAGGGAAACTTAGTTTCATCAAATACAACATCACGGGATATGTATACTCGACCAGTAGAGACATCTAGACATTTGACACCCTTGTGTTGAGGGCTATACCCTAGAAAAACACATTGTTTCGAGCGAAACATGAGTTTGCGAGAGTTGTATGGTCGGAGATTAGGCCAACAGGCACACCCAAAAACACGGAGTGACATATAATCGGGTTTGACATGGACGAGCCGTTCGGTGGGTGTGTCATTGTTGATGACTCTACTAGGGAGCATGTTGATAATGTGTACAGCCGTGAGAAAGGCTTCGTCCCAAAATTTAAGGGGCATAGAAGCTCCGGCAAGAAGGGCTAGACCAACCTCAACTATGTGCCTGTGTTTGCATTCGGCAGACCCATTTTGTTGGTGAGCGTGGGGGCATGACACATGATGAGATATACCAAGTGTTTGAAAGGAGTTGAGCTTCTCATACTCCCCCCCTCCCCCCAGTCGGATTGGACAGCAATAATCTTGCTGTCAAACTTGCGTTCTACAAGTGCTTGGAAATTTTTGAACACTTGAAAAACGTCAGATCTTTTCTTGAGAAGGTAAATCCAAGAAAATTTGCTATAGTCATCAATGAAGCTAACATAGTATGTGTGTTGACCAACCGAGGTGGGGGCAGGACCCCAAACATCAGAAAATATCAATTGCAAAGGTTGAGTGAAAACACTAGTAGATATGGGAGAAGGTAATTGATGA
>NW_025232022.1:8721-10381 GCF_018294505.1 Triticum aestivum | reverse complement strand
GTCCCGCCTAACCATGTAGCGTTTGACCACGGGATCTAGCCCTTTGACTTTGCACGGACGGGCTTTGACCAGTGGACCTCCCCATCCGGTTGTGTTAGGTCAGCCCATAGGAACACTTTGGAGCAACATCCGGGCCAGACCCACAGCAAGATCCCCTCCGTGTAGACCCGACGCGTCCGTTTCCCCCCTCCAGGTGCCGGCGGCGGCGCCGTCCGTGAGGGGGGGCACACCCCGGACACGCGTGCCGGGCGTTTGCAACCGCCACAACACTTCCAGACTTGTGAGAGGCTGCCTACGCAAGATTTGGCGGTATGCTAGCCCCCGGAGGCCGCCGGCCACAGCCGTAGACGCGCGAAGGGCAATCCGCGTAGAGGGAATTTTTTGGATACTTCTCCATCACCAAAAATTATGAAAAAATACCATCGTTCCTATAGCACATGTGCCCACGTCGTGCAAAAAAACTCATGATTTTATCGCGCACCGAGTATTTAGTAATATTGAAGCCGCATCGTTACCGCAGAACGTCTACTACCGTGTCATCGCCGTCCGTGAGGGGGGGCCACGCCCCGGAGACGCGTCCCGCCTCTTCGGACATGCCACCACACCATCCCGCATGTATGAGGGCCCGGTGCGACGCTCCGGTGGAATTGCTACCCCCAGTGCCCTCGTCCCGCCTAACCATGTAGCGTTTGACCACGGGATCTAGCCCTTTGACTTTGCACGGACGGGCTTTGACCAGTGGACCTCCCCACCCGGTTGTGTTAGGTCAGCCCATAGGAACACTTTGGAGCAACATCCGGGCCAGACCCACAGCAAGATCCCCTCCGTGTAGACCCGACGCGTCCGTTTCCCCCCTCCAGGTGCCGACAACGACGCCGTCCGTGAGGGGGGCACACCCTGGACACGCGTGCCGGGCGTTTGCAACCGCCACAACACATACAGACTTGTGAGAGGCCGCCTACGCAAGATTTGGTGGCATGCTAGCCCCCGGAGGCCGCCGGCCACAGCCGTAGACGCGCGAAGGGCAATCCGCGTAGAGGGAATTTTTCGGATACTTCTCCATCACCAAAAATTATAAAAAAAATACCATCGTTCCTATAGCACATGTGCCCACATCATGCAAAAAAACTCATGATTTTATCGCGCTCCGAGTATTTAGTAATATTGAAGCCGCATCCTTACCGCAGAACGTCTATTACCGTGTCATCGCCGTCCGTGAGGGGGGCCACGCCCCGGAGACGCGTCCCGCCTCTTCGGACATGCCACCACACAACCCAGCATGTATGAGGGCCCGGTGCGATGCTCCGGTGGCATTGCTACCCCCAGTGCCCCCGTCCCGCCTAACCCTGTAGCGTTTGACCACGGGATGTAGCCCTTTGACTTTGCACGGACGAGCTTTGACCAGTGGACCTCCCCACTCAGTTGTGTTAGGTCAACCCATAGGAACACTTTGGAGCAACATCCGGGCCAGACCCACAGCAAGATCACCTCCGTGTAGACCTGATGCGTCCGTTTCCCCCCTCCAGGTGCCAGCGGCGGCGCCGTTCGTGAGGGGGGCACACCCCGGACACGCGTGCCGGGCGTTTGCAACCGCCACAACACTTCCAGACTTGTGAGAGGCCGCCTACGCAAGATTTGGCGGCATGCTATCCCCCGGAGG
>NW_025232022.1:5846-7008 GCF_018294505.1 Triticum aestivum | reverse complement strand
TCCCGCCTAACCCTGTAGCGTTTGACCACGGGATCTAGCCCTTTGACTTTGCACAGACGAGCTTTGACCAGTGGACCTTCCCACCCATTTGTGTAAGGCCAGCCCATAGGAACACTTTGGAGCGACATCCGGGCCAGAACCACTGTAAGATCCCCTCCGTGTAGACCCGACGCGTCCGTTTCCCCCTCCAGGTGCCGGCAGCAGCGCCGTCCGTGAGGGGGGCACACCCCGGACACGCTTGCCGGGCGTTTACAACCGCCACAACACTTCCAGACTTGTGAGAGGCCGCCTACGCAAGATTTGGCGGCATGCTAGCCCCCGGAGGCCACCGGCCACAGCCGTAGACGCGCGAAGGTCAATCCGCGTAGAGGGAATTTTTCGGATACTTCTCCACCACCAAAAATTATAAAAAAAATACCATCCTTCCTATAGCACATGTGCCCACATCGTGCAAAAAAACTCATGATTTTATCGCGCTCCGAGTATTATTGATATTGACGCCGCATCGTTACTGCAGAACGTCTACTACCGTGTCATCGCCGTCCGTGAGGGGGGGCCACACCCCGGAGACGCGTCCCGCCTCTTCGGACATGCCACCACACCACCCCACATGTATGCGGGCCCGGTGCGACGCTCCGGTGGCATAGCTACCCCCAGTGCCCCGTCTCGCCGAACCCTGTAGCGTTTGACCACGGGATCTAGCCCTTTGACTTTGCACGGACGGGCTTTGACCAGTGGACCTCCCCACCCGGTTGTGTTAGGTCAGCCCATAGGAACACTTTGGAGCAACATCCGGGCCAGACCCACAGCAAGATCCCCTCCGTGTAGACCCGACGCGTCCGTTTCCCCCCTCCAGGTGCCGGCGGCGGTGCCGTCCGTGAGGGGGGGCACACCCCGGACACGCGTGCCGGGCGTTTGCAACCGCCACAACACTTCCAGACTTGTGAGAAGCCGCCTACGCAAGATTTGGCGGCATGCTAGCCCCCGGAGGCCGCCGGCCACAGCCGTAGACGCGCGAAGGGCAATCCGCGTAGAGGGAATTTTTCGGATACGTCTCCATCACCAAAAATTATGAAAAAATACCATCATTCCTATAGCACATGTGCCCACGTCGTGCAAAAAAACTCATGATTTTATCGCGCACTGATTATTTAGTAATATT
>NW_025232022.1:0-4885 GCF_018294505.1 Triticum aestivum | reverse complement strand
CCCCAGTGCCCCCGTCCCGCCTAACCCTGTAGCGTTTGACCACGGGATGTAGCCCTTTGACTTTGCACGAACGAGCTTTGACCAGTGGACCTCCCCACTCAGTTGTGTTAGGTCAACCCATAGGAACACTTTGGAGCAACATCCGGGCCAGACCCACAGCAAGATCACCTCCGTGTAGACCTGATGCGTCTGTTTCCCCCCTCCAGGTGCCAGCGGCGGCGCCGTTCGTGAGGGGGGCACACCCCGGACACGCGTGCCGGGCGTTTGCAACCGCCACAACACTTCAGACTTGTGAGAGGCCGCCTACGCAAGATTTGGCGGCATGCTAGCCCCCGGAGGCCGCCGGCCACAGCCGTAGACGCGCGAAGGGCAATCCGCGTAGAGTGAATTTTTCGGATACTTCTCCATCACCAAAAATTATGAAAAAATACCATTGTTCCTATAGCACATGTGCACACGTCGTGCAAAAAAACTCATGATTTTATCGCGCACCGAGTATTTAGTAATATTGAAGCCGCATCGTTACCGCAGAACGTCTACTACCGTGTCATCGCCGTCCGTGAGGGGGGGCCACGCCCCGGAGACGCGTCCCGCCTCTTCGGACATGCCACCACACCATCCCGCATGTATGAGGGCCCGGGGCGATGCTCCGGTGGAATTGCTACCCCCAGTGCCCCCGTCCCGCCTAACCATGTAGCGTTTGACCACGGGATCTAGCCCTTTGACTTTGCACGGACGGGCTTTGACCGGTGGACCTCCCCACCTGATTGTGTTAGGTCAGCCCATACGAACACTTTGGAGCAACATCCGGGCCAGACCCACAGCAAGATCCCCTCCGTGTAGACCCGACGCGTCCGTTTCCCCCCTCCAGGTGCCGACAGCGGCGCCGTCCGTGAGGGGGGCACCCCCCGGACACGCGTGCCGGGCGTTTGCAACCGCCACAACACTTACAGACTTGTGAGAGGCCGCCTACGCAAGATTTGGCGGCATGCTAGCCCCCGGAGGCCGCCAACCACAACCGTAGACGCGCGAAGGGCAATCCGCATAGAGGGAATTTTTCGGATACTTCTCCATCACCAAAAATTATAAAAAAATACCATCGTTCCTATAGCACATGTGCCCACGTCGTGCAAAAAAACTCATGATTTTATCGCGCTCCGAGTATTATTAATATTGACGCCGCATCGTTACTGCAGAACGTCTACTACCGTGTCATCGCCGTCCGTGAGGGGGGGCCACACCCCGGAGACGCGTCCCGCCTCTTCGGACATGCCACCACACCACCCCACATGTATGAGGGCGCGGTGCGACGCTCCGGTGGCATAGCTACCCCAAGTGCCCCCGTCCCGCCTAACCCTGTAGCGTTTGACCACGGGATCTAGCCCTTTGACTTTGCACGGACGGGCTTTGCATCGTTACCGCAGAACATCTACTACCGTGTCATCGCCGTCCGTGAGGGGGGGCCACGGGATCTACCCCTTTGACTTTGCATGGACGGGCTTTGAGCAGTAGACGTATCCACCCGGTTGTGTAAGGTCAGCCGATAGGAACACTTTGGAGCAACATCCGGGCCAGACCCACGGCAAGATCCTATAGCACATGTGCCCACGTCGTGCAAAAAAACTTATTATTTTATCGCGCTCCGAGTATTTAGTAATATTAACGCTGCATCGCTACCGCAGAACGTCTACTACCATGTCATTGCCGTCAGTGAGGGGGGGCCACGCTCCGGAGACGCGTCCCGCCTCTTCGGACATGCCACCACACCACCCCGCATGTATGAGGGCCCGGTGCGACGCTCCGGTGGCATTGCCACCACCCCCAGTGCCCCCGTCCTGCCTAACCCTGTAGCGTTTGACCACGGGATCTAGCCCTTTGACTTTTCATGGACGGGCTTTGACCAGTGGACCTCCCCACCCGGTTGTGTTAGGTCAGCCCATAGGAACACTTTGGAGCAACATCCGGGCCAGACCCACAGCAAGATCCCCTCCGTGTAGACCTGACGCGTCCGTTTCCCCCCTCCAGGTGCCGGCGGCGGCGCCGTCCGTGAGGGGGGGGCACACCCCGGACACGCGTGCCGGGCGTTTGCAACTGCCACAACACTTCCACACTTGTGAGAGGCCGCCTACGCAAGATTTGGCGGCATGCTAGCCCCCGGAGGCCACCGGCCACAGCCGTAGACGCGCGAAGGTCAATCCGCGTAGAGGGAATTTTTCGGATACGTCTCCATCACCAAAAATTATGAAAAAATACCATCATTCCTATAGCACATGTTCCCACGTCGTGCAAAAAAACTCATGATTTTATCGCGCACCGATTATTTAGTAATATTGAAGCCGCATCGTTGCCGCAGAACGTCTACTACCGTGTCATCACTGTCTGTGAGGGGGGGCCATGCCCCGGAGACGCGTCCCGCCTCTTCGGACATGCCACCACACCACGCCGCATGTATGAGGGCCCGGTGCGATGCTCCGGTGGCATTGCTACCCCCCAAGTGCCCCCGTCCCGCCTAACCATGTAGCGTTTGACCACGGGATCTAGCCCTTTGACTTTGCACGGACGGGCTTTGACCAGTGGACCTCCCCAGCCGGTTGTGTTAGGTCAGCCCATAGGAACACTTTGGAGCAACATCCCGGCCAGACCCACAGCAAGATCCCCTCCGAGTAGACCCGTCGCGTCCGTTTCCCTCCTCCAGGTGCCGGCGGCGGCGCCGTCCGTGAGGGGGGCACACCCCGGACACGCGTGCCAGGCGTTTGCAACCGCCAAAACACTTCCAGACTTGCGAGAGGCCGCCTACGCAAGATTTGGCGGCATGCTAGCCCCCGGAGGCCGCCGGCCACAGCCGTAGACGCGCGAAGGGCAATCCGCGTAGAGGGAATTTTTCGGATACTTCTCCATCACCAAAAATTATGAAAAAAGACCATCGTTCCTATAGCACATGTGCCCACGTCGTGCAAAAAACTCATGATTTTATTGTGCTCCGAGTATTATTAATATTGACGCCGCATCGTTACTGCAGAACGTCTACTACCGTGTCATCGCCGTCCGTGAGGGGGGGCCACGCCCCGGAGACGCGTCCCGCCTCTTCGGACATGCCACCACACCATCCCACATGTATGAGGGCCCGGTGCGACGCTCCGGTGGCATTGCTACCCCCCAAGTGCGTCTGTCCCGCCTAACCCTGTAGCATTTGACCATGGGATCTAGCCCTTTGACTTTGCACAGACGAGCTTTGACTAGTGGACCTCCCCACCCGTTTGTGTTAGGTCAGCCCATAGGAACACTTTGGAGCAACATCCGGTCCAGACCCACAGCAAGATCCCCTCCGTGTAGACCCGACGCGTCCGTTTCCCCCCTCTAGGTGCCGGCGGCGGCGCCGTCCGTGAGGGGGGCACACCCCGGACACGCGTGCCGGGCGTTTGCAACCGCCACAACACTTCAGACTTGTGAGAGGCCGCCTATGCAAGATTTGGCGGCATGCTAGCCCCGGGAGGCCACCGGCCACAGCCGTAGACGCGCGAAGGGCAATCCGCGTAGAGGGAATTTTTCGGATACTTCTCCATCACCAAAAATTATTAAAAAATACCATCGTTCCTATATCACATGTGCCCACGTCGTGCAAAAAAACTCATGAATTTATCGCGCTCCGAGTATTTAGTAATAATGACGCCGCATCGTTACCGCAGAACGTCTACTACGGTGTCATCGCCGTCCGTGAGGGGGGGGGCCACGCCCCGGAGACGCGTCCCGCCTCTTCGGATATGCGACCACACCATCCCACACGTATGAGGGCCCAGTGCGACGCTGCGGTGGCATTGCTACCCCCCAGTGCCCCCGTCCCGCCTAACCCTGTAGCGTTTGACCACGGGATCTAGCACTTTGACTTTGCACGGACGGGCTTTGACCAGTGGACCTCCCCACCCGGTTGTGTTAGGTCAGCCCATAGGAACACTTTGGAGCAACATCCAGGGCAGACCCACAGCAAGATCCCCTCCGTGTAGACCCAACGCGTCCGTTTCCCCCCTCCAGGTGCCGTCTGTGAGGGGGGCACACCCCGGACACGCGTGCCGGGCGTTTGCAACCGCCACAACACTTCCAGACTTGTGAGAGGCTGCCTACGCAAGATTTGGCCGCATGCTATCCCCCGGAGGCCGCCGGCCATAGCCGTAGACGCGCGAAGGGAAATCCGCGTAGAGGGAATTTTTGGATACTTCTCCATCACCAAAAATTATGAAAAAATACCATCGTTCCTATAGCACATGTGCCCACGTCGTGCAAAAAAACTCATGATTTTATCGCGCACCGAGTATTTAGTAATATTGAAGCCGCATCGTTACTGCAGAACGTCTACTACCGTGTCATCGCCGTCCGTGAGGGGGGGGGCCACGCCCCGAAGACGCGTCCCGCCTCTTCGGACATGCCACCACACCATCCCGCATGTATTAGGGCCTGGTGCGACACTCCGGTGGAATTGCACGGACCCTGTAGCGTTTGACCACGGGATCTAGCCCTTTGACTTTGCACGGACGGGCTTTGACCAGTGGACCTCCCCACCCGGTTGTGTTAGGTCAGCCCATAGGAACACTTTGGAGCAACATCCGGGCCAGACCCACAGCAAGATCCCCTCCGTGTAGACCCGACGCGTCCGTTTCCCCCCTCCAGGTGCCGACAGCGGCGCCGTCTGTGAGGGGGGCACACCCCGGACACGCGTGCCGGGCGTTTGCAACCGCCACAACACTTACAGACTTGTGAGAGGCCGCCTACGCAAGATTTGGCGGCATGCTAGCCCCCGGAGGCCGCCGGCCACAGCCGTAGACGCGCGAAGGGCAATCCGCGTAGAGGGAATTTTTCGGATACTTCTCCATCACCAAAAATTATAAAAAAA
>NW_025232021.1:0-10382 GCF_018294505.1 Triticum aestivum | reverse complement strand
ACACACTCATATTGCCATGTTTCATGCATGCATCATATTGTTGCACATTGTTTGGTGATGCTTGTGTATCGATGTCCTTTGCGACAGGACCTGTCCCCGAGGAGTACCGTGATTACCCTAACGAAGAACCGTATCCGTGCATCGAACCATCAGGCAAGCAACCAACCATTTGATCATATCGATACAATCCCATGTTCTCGCTCCTGCTCTCTTTTACTGCATTAAGACAACGCGATTCAAACTGCTGTGTGCTACGGTAGTTGAACCCATTTCCTCTGCATGACCTGTCATTGCCACAGTAACTAGATGAAACCCACTAGCATGTGTAGGAGTTGATTGAGCCATATGTATGTGTTGTTCCTACCTTGCTATGCCTGCTATGCTTAGAGTCGTGTCAGGTCTGGTTCATCTGGGTGATGGGCTAGAGTGAAATGATTATGTCGGTAATGAGAGTGGTGTGGTGAACACGATTTGGTAAAGGTATCGATGAGAGGCCATGTAGGAGTACATGGTGGGTTGTTTCATTGAAGCCGACCTTAAGCACTGAGATCTGTATGTGTGATTTAAGAACGAGCTACTACCATGCATTGGGCCCGAAACCAATGGACCCTCTCGGCTTCTTATTCACCCTAGTTCTCCGTCCAGGAGTTGCAAGTAGTTTCTGGTGTTTGTAGCCTACTGGAGGCCGTGGACAGCGCTGACCGTAGGGGTGGGCTGTGATGCGGTAGGTACGTGGCACGGTGTACCGAATACCCGTTAGGTATCTCGGGAACCCTGTTCACATCATTTGGGGCCGTATGGGAAACCTCGGCCGGACTCCCTGCGGATGGAACCTGAATAGGCGATAAACCTGGACTGGAGGCTTAGGTGATTAGGTAGGTCGTGGCCGACACCCACGTTGGGCTTCCGCTTGAAGGTTGCCGAGTACATGTCGTGTAAGCAACGATAAGTGGTGAGAGCGTGTATGAAGAAGTACACCCCTGCAGGGTTAACATGATCTATTCGAATAGCCGCGTCCGCGGTAAAGGACTACTTGGTTGCCTATACAGTTCATAGACAAGTAAATGGAAACTACTAAAAGCCTCAAGATAAGTGTGAGTGCCGAGGATGGCTCTTCCGTAGGAAGACGGAGGTGGATCCTCGGTAGTGTATTGAAGTGGTGAGTAGTGGACTCGTGTGCGCAAAACCATTTCAAGTTGGAGTATCGTAGGATAGTCTAGCCAAGAGTCAAAGCTGGCTTGCTGCAATAACCCCACCAACCCTTCTTGATACTATGCATGTATGTAGGATCTGATGTAAGTCTTGCTGAGTACCTTTGTACTCATGTTGCTATAATCTACATTTTTACAGAAGACGCTGCAACCCCTTCTGATGGGTTCTATGTAGACGTTGACATCAACGAGTAGGCTAAAGACCCAGGTGGTGACCCTGAGCTTGTGAAGGACCACATAGTATAGCCAGAGGCTTTCCAAGCCTCTTTTATTTTACTAGTTGTCTGTACTCAGACAAGTTACTTCCGCTGCTGGCTTGTATGATTGTATGACTTGTATGTTGGGTCGTGAGACCCGTACCTTTGTGTGTATGTTATGTATGGCTCACTGAGCCTTAAATAAAGTACTTGTGTCATAGAGTCATGTTGTGATGCTTCGTTGTATTTGCACATATCGAGCATATTGTGTGTATGATTGAAATGCTTGGTATGCGTGGGATCTGACTATCTAGTTGTTTATCTTTAGTAGCCTCTCTTACCGGGAAATGTCTCCTAGTGTTACCGCTGAGCCATGGTAGCTTGCTACTGCTCTGGAACACTTAGGCTGGCCGGCATGTGTCCTTCTTCGTTCCTGTGTCTGTCCCTTCGGGGAAATGTCACGCTTTGAGTACCGGAGTCCTGTTAGCCCGCTACAGCCCGGTTTACCGGAGTCCTGCTAGCCCAGTGCTACAGCCCGGACCCACTTGCTGATGACCGACACGTTCGAAGCTGGGTCATGGATGCCTGTCCCTGTAGGTCTGTGCCACTTTGGGTTTACGACTAGTCATGTCAGCCCGGGCTCTTTATCATATGGATGCTAGCGACACTATCATATACGTGAGCCAAAAGGCGCAAACGGTCCCGGGAAAAGGTAAGACGACACCCGTGGGAATACCGTGCGTGAGGCCGCAAGGTGATATGAGGTGTTACCAGCTAGATCGATGTGACATCGAGTCGGGGTCCTGACAGCGTTGGCATCAGAGCCGGACTGCCTGTAGGTTCTCCAAGCCAAACTGGTCGATGTTGAGTCTAGAAATTCTTTAGTTATATGTAGGGGAATTGTTTGTGGGTTGGAACGTAAGGCTCTTTTTACTCCTTATACCTTATGACTTTCTGATCTGAGTCAGTCCATTCTTCCACCGGGGGTTAAGGAATTAGGATCTGTTCTCTCTATCAGGATCACGTATTACTAATCAGTAGTACCTTATAAGTTTGATGGTTACAAGCCTAGTTCAGTTCTACTACCACATTATGTTGTTAGAATGGTTCCAGAACTTTGATGTGATGATGTTGAGTGTGTACGAAATCCTTTGTCAAATGTCTCAATATCCTTTTTGAGCATTTACAGCTGTTATGCTGCCGAAATTTTGCTAGAAATTCTAATGCCCTTGCATTATGATTGCGCTTTAAGATGGCCACTCGCGACCTCAATCAAGTGGTTCGCCTGACTCGATGCCTAGATGTACCCGGCCATACTGCCAAGTTGGTCAGGGTAATGACTGAGGCTGGATACCGCTGGTATCCTGAGTACACGGTCGAAGAGCAATTCCGAGATTTCAATCAAAGCCAGTATCTCTGCACTGTCAGGATATTTCCATCTTATCCTGGATCCACCGAGCCTCTTCACTGTTCCTATGGACTCGGGGTTACTATCGAGATGGCTGTGCAGGATGCCGCCTACTCTATGATGACCATTATGCGAGTCAGATCTGGTTTATTTCGGGACTCTGACTTCCGGTATATGCCAGGATCACTTCCGGGAGCACAAGGGTATTTCCAGGCTATCTATGCTGACTCCACTCAGGAGGATTCACGGACTCGCACCACTGCTGAGATGCTCGAGGATAAGGACCGTGAAAATCGGGCCTTAAGGTTAGAGCTCTTCAATACCCGTGCTGACCACTGGGCCACTTTGACTCGGTTCGCACCGGCGGTGCAAGCTGGATATTCAGATATGCGCGATCTCTATCCTGTGAGATCTGCTCTGCCAGACGTGATGGTTTGGCGTGATGTAGGAGGCATCACCCCACCTCACGGTCCCCGCAGGCCACCGTTTGTTGGTCCACGACCTCATCCTAGCCCCTATGGTCCACAAGCTCCGCGAGATCGTCTATTTCCGGATGAACATGTTGAACTTCCGGGCTATGGAGGTGACTTCTACGAGGACTACTACGGATCAGTCTGAGCTAGTAGTAGTATCACTAGTTCGCACTAGCTGTGTCGTCTATCGTCCTGCGTGACTCGTGGGATATGACCTAGTCTGTACTCCTTCCGGAGGGGTAGAAAAATAATGTATAGGAGCTTGGAATGCCTCCGATGAGATGTAATCCTCTTTTCACCGTAATAGTACTTTGTTTGGTCTTGTACTAAACCCTGTATGGTGTGTATGACGATGGAATAAAAGAAGCAGTTTCTGTATCTACCATGTCATACGGATGATCATCTTGCATTCCAAGTTATTCCTTACATTATGTATCCTATGACGGAATTTTACCATCCTGACTAAATCATTGTCTTGATCACCTAGGATGGTCAACACGCGCGCTAACCCTGCTTCCCAAGAGCAGGCCGAAGGCAGTGAAGCCAGAAATGAACATCTGCCTCATCCTCCTTCACTAGCCGAGGTGATGATGGAAGCTGAGAGAAACAAGCGGGAGACAAACCGTTTGTTGGAGCGTATTGAACAGAATACAGCACACCATCAGAGGGCTAACGTGGTGTCACTCAGTGATTTTATCAAATTGCATCCACCCACGTTCCACCACTCCGTCGAGCCTCTCGACGCTGATGACTGGCTTCGCAGTATCTCTCACAAACTGCGTTCCGCGCTGGTAGCGGAGGCTGACAAGGTCACCTTTGCTGCATATCATCTTGAAGGCCCCGCCAGTCTATGGTGGGAGAATTATGGAGCTATGCGCCCAGCGGGCCATGTCACCACTTGGGCTGAGTTCAGCGAGGCTTTCCGTGAACATCACATTTCGGAGGGTCTCATGGACCGTAAGCGTGAAGAATTTTGCAATTTCACCCAAGGCCGACTTTCTGTGGATGCCTATAGCAGGGAGTTTGGTAAGCTCGCCCGATATGCAACTGAGGAAGTGTCTACTGACGCCAAGAAGCAAGCAAGGTTCCGTAAGGGCCTTAGTCCTGAGCTTCGCCGCGACCTCCGTCTGCATGAGTGCACATCTTTTCCGAAACTTGTCAACAAAGCCATCAGTGCTGAAACTGGTCAGACTGATTATGACGCAACACGCAAGCATGGACGTGACACGGGTTCCTCATCTGGTGCTGGTCCTCAGAAGCGCCGCGTGTGGGTACCCAACACCGCCCTGCCACCCAGGTTCACACCGAGGCCATCTTTTCAGGCGCCTCGCCCCGTACAACAGTCTGCTCCAGCCAAGCCCTATGGGGGTCCAACCAATAATGCTCCTCCACGTACCAGTTCCGTGACTTGTTTCAAGTGTGGGGAATCTGGTCATTATATGCGTGAGTGTCCCCAGACCAACCCCAATCAATCTGCTAAAGCTGTTGGCCGTGGCAAGCCGACAGGAAAAGTGTTTCATGCTAAACCGGTCACCGCTTCACGTGGCCATGTCAACTGTATCTCTGCCAAAGAAGCTCAAGAAGATCCCAACGTCGTTCTCGGTACGCTTCTTGTTAATTGCCACCCGGCATCTGTTCTTTTCGATACAGGAGCCTCTCATTCTTTTATATCTGAAAATTATGCTCGTTTGCATAACGTTGCATTCTGTGACTTGCCATCCTCTATGGTAATTCAAACTCCGGGATCCAAATGGCAAACTTCTAGAGTAAGCCATGGAAATGAAATCCAAGTCGACAGACTTGTTTTCCTCGCATCTTTGATAGCCCTTAAATCTTCAGATATTAATATCATTTTGGGTATGGACTGGATGTCAGCTCATCAAGCCAAAATTGATTGCTTCTCTAGGACTGTTCAACTCACCCATCCTTCGGGGAAGATAGTCAATGTTTTGACTCGAATAGCCAAGCGACAATTATATTCTCTTAACGCCAGCCCCTTGCCAGACCTTGAGGACGTTCCGGTAGTCCGTGACTTCCCGGATGTCTTTCCAGAGGAATTACCAGGTGTTCCACCTGACAGGGATGTTGAGTTCGTAATAGACCTCATTCCAGGAACCGTTCCGATTGCTAGAAGACCTTATAAGATGGCACCCCTAGAACTAGCCGAGCTTAAGAAACAACTCGATGAATCCTTGAAAAGGGGTTTCATCCGCCCTAGTTCATCTCCGTGGGCTTGCCCCATCCTATTCGTCAAGAAGAAAGATGGTACGGACCGGATGGTTGTAGATTACCGACCTGTCAATTTGGTCACAATCAAAAACAAATATCCACTTCCCAGGATCAACGATCTGTATGATCAGCTCGCTGGATCCTCAGTCTTCTCCAAGATGGATTTGAGGTTGGGATACCATCAAATCAAAATCAGAAACGGGGACATTCCTAAAACGGCCTTTGTTACTCGTTATGGCCAATACGAGTACACCGTCATGTCCTTCGGTTTAACCAACGCTCCAGCCACTTTTTCTCGGTTAATGAACTCAATCTTCATGGAGTATTTGGATAAATTCGTCGTGGTTTATCTCGATGACATACTCATCTACTCCAAGAACGAGGAAGAACATGCCGAACATCTAAGGCTAGTGTTGAAGAAACTTCGAGAGCATCGCCTTTATGCCAAATTTTCAAAATGTGAATTCTGGTTGTCAGAAGTGACCTATCTGGGTCATGTAATATCTGGTAAAGGTATTGCTGTTAACCCTAAGCGAGTTCAAGCCGTCCTTAATTGGACTCCACCCGAATCGGTCAAGCAAGTTCGGAGTTTTCTAGGCTTAGCGAGCTATTGTCGTCGCTTTGTCGAGAATTTCTCCAAGGTTGCTAAACCTCTAACCGAACTCCTCAAGAAAGATAAGAAGTTCGAATGGACTCCACAATGTGAGCACAGCTTTCAGGAACTGAAAAGACGCCTGACCTCTGCTCCCGTACTGGTACCGCCAGACTTCTCTAAAGACTTTGTTATCTACTGCGACGCCTCGCGACAAGGACTAGGTTGCATTCTCATGCAAGATCGACACGTAATTGCTTACGCTTCACGGCAGTTGCACCCACATGAGGAAAATTATCCTACTCATGATCTAGAACTTGCAGCCGTAGTCTATGCACTTAAGACCTGGCGACATTACCTCCTCGGTAATCGTTGCGAAATATTCACTGATCACCAAAGTCTGAAGTATATTTTCACCCAACCGGATTTGAATCTCAGGCAGAGACGTTGGGTTGAATTGATCACTGACTTCGACTTAGGAATAACCTATACCCCAGGGAAAGCCAACGTCATGGCTGATGCGCTAAGTCGTAAATCTTATTGTAACAACCTGATGTTACAACAAAGTCAACCGCTTCTCCATGAGGAATTTCGAAAGCTTAACCTTCACATTGTTCCTCAAGGTTTTCTCTCCACCTTGGTGGCAAAACCTACCCTTACGGATCAAATTATCAAAGCACAGAAGGTAGATCCGGGAATCTCCCGCATCAAGAGGAACATTCAGAAAGGAATTGCGAATTGCTTCTCCATTAATGATCAAGGGGTCGTATACTTCGGGAATCGACTAGTGGTTCCCAAAGTGCGAAACCTGAGGCGTTTGATCCTTAAGGAAGCCCATGAATCTCCTCTCACCATTCATCCCGGTAGCACTAAAATGTATCAGGACCTACGCCAGAGGTTCTGGTGGACTAGGATGAAAAGATAAATTGCTCAGTATATTGCAAATTGCGACGTCTGTCGTCGTGTAAAAGCAGAGCATCAACGGCCTGCTGGCACCCTTCAACCCTTAGCTATTCCTGAATGGAAATGGGATAAAATTGGTATGGTTTTCATTACCGGCTTTCCCAGGACCAAAAGAGGGAATAATGCTATTTTCGTCGTGGTCGATCGTCTTTCCAAAGTAGCTCATTTCTTACCTGTTCGTGAGAGTATAACCACTAGCCAGCTGGCAGACTTATACATCTCCCAAATAGTGTCCCTCCATGGTGTTCCTTTGGAAATCAATTCGGATCGAGGAAGTCTTTTCACCTCTCGATTTTGGGAAAGTTTCCAAAATGCTATGGGAACTCGTCTCTCCTTTAGCACCGCTTTCCACCCTCAGTCAAGTGGTCAAGTGGAATGCGTCAACCAAATTCTAGAAGACATGCTTCGAGCCTCTGTTATCTCTTTCGGAATGGACTGGGAGAAGTGCCTTCCATTTGCCGAATTCGCTTACAACAACAGCTATCAATCTAGCTTGGGTAAAGCCCCTTTTGAAGTTCTCTATGGACGACGATGTCGAACACCCCTCAACTGGTCAGAGACCGGGGAAAGACAATTCTTTGGCCCGGATATGATTCAGGAAGCAGAAGAACAAGTTCGTATCGTTCGTGAAAAGTTGAAAACAGCCCAATCCCGTCAAAAGAGTCAATATGACCGAAAACATAAGGCTATGACTTTCGAGGTTGACGAGAAGGCTTATCTTCGGGTCACCCCTCTGAAGGGAACCCATCGTTTCGGTATCAAAGGCAAATTGGCTCCTCGTTACATTGGACCTTTTCGCATTCTTGCCAAACGAGGAGAAGTTGCCTACCAGTTGGAACTACCTCCGCACCTCTCCAGAGTTCACGATGTCTTCCACGTTTCTCAACTCAGGCGTTGCTTCTCGGATCCTATTCGTGAAGTGGACCACGAAACGCTTGATCTCCAAGATAATCTTACATATCGAGAGTACCCCATTCGTATCCTCGATCAAGCCGAACGTACCACGCGACGTCATAATATCAAGTTTCTCAAGGTTCAATGGTCGCACCATTCTGAGGATGAAGCAACTTGGGAAAGGGAGGATCGTCTTCGACTTGAATATCCCGCCTTCTTCGCGGAGGAACCCAAATCTCGGGACGAGATTCTTTTGAGTGGGGGTGAGTTGTCACACCCTAGCTAGTCATGCATTAGAGTGTTGCATCATGTTTACTCTTTCATCAGAAACTTGAAATGGGGATGACAGAACCCCCAGTCCCCTCTGAAACCAACTAGGGTTACTAAAATAATTTTTCAATGAACCTGAAATGCCCTTCTAAAATGCCCATCATTTTTGCCTTGGTTCAGAACCTCTGCCAAAAGTGGTGCACATTTTCCTAGGCCATCCTAAGGTTTTTGATTTAAATCATAAATATTTGAATTTGGGCATTTAAAATAATATAAAATATTTAAATGCTCAAATATCTCCAAACTGAAATGTTTCATGTTGGAAATAATCCAACTATGGACCAGGAGTAGTTTGGTGATTTTTGGAGTTGCCTAGGTATTTTATTTAATTCAACAAAGTTGCAGATATATTAAATAAAAAAACAGAAATAGAAAAAAGGGGGAAAACTTACCTGTGCGGCCCAGCCAGCTGGCCGGCCCAGCTAGCCAGCCCAGCCCACCACCGCCGTCGTCCTCCTGGCGCCAGTCGGCCAGGCGTGTGGCCGGCGCGCGCGCACGGCCACCGCGCCACGCCACCTGCTCGCCTGCTTGCCTGCCCTCCCCTCCTCGCTCGGTGTCCCCGGACGATGCCACGCCTCCCCCCTGCTCTCTCTCACTCTCCCCCGGCTCTCCCTCGCTCTCTCTCTCTCCCGGCCGAACACCACCGTCGCCGCCGTTCGCCTTAGCCACCGTCTCCGACCACCCCTCGCTCCCCCGATTAGCTCAGGAGCTCCGCCTCGACTCCCTCTTCCTCCCCACCGCTTCACAGCTCCCCGGAAGCCCTGCATCGCCGCCACGTCGCCGTTCCCCTCTTCGGGCTCCGACCGTCGTCGCCGTCGAATTCACCGTCACCAGCGCGTCCCCGAGCCCGCTATCCATCCCTGCAGCTCCGCGGTGAGCCCCCGGATCATTTCCCCCTTCTCCCCTGGTCTCTTTCGACCTCTAGGCCCTAGCCCCACCTCGGCCGAGACCTCCACGCCGCCGGCGATGTCGCCATCGTGGCCACGGTCGCCGTAGCACCCAACCGAGCACACCATCGTGCTCCCCGCCTCACCAGGAGCACGCAGCACGCACCAACGCTTCCCCAAACCCCCTGCAACAATGATCCCGACCGCACCCGAACTCCGGCCGCCGCAGCCGAGCTCGCCGCCGTCAACTCCGGCCACCCCGAGCCCAACCACCACCACCAATAGACGCGGCTCAACCTCAGCAACACGTAGATGCCTTCCGCCGTCCATTTGGTTGCCGGAATGGCAAAAAGCACTTTCGCCGCCGTCTCGGACCTCGCCGGCGTCATGTCGCCGGTGGGGTTTGACTTGCCCGACCTGGGGTTTGACCCCCCAGGGTCACTGACGCGTGGGCCCTGTCGGCCAGGTGGTTAGGTTAGCGCTAACTACTGTTAGTTAACCCCCCTGACACTGACAGTGGGCCCCAGCGCCACTAACCCCTAATTAGGATTAATTTAATCCTGTTTAACCCCCCCTGTCACTGACGTGTGGCCCCCACACGTCAGGTTTGACCTCAGCCAGCCATAGTTGACCACTGATGTCATGCTGACGTCATGCTGACGCAGTAATTGAATTTCTGGATTTAAATTAAATCAGGAAATTCCAGAATATTAATTAAACTTCAAAAATTCATAACTTTTATTCTGTAACTCCAAATTGGACAAATTATATATGAAAAATGATCAGAAAAATCCAATCTACCCATCTGTACTATTTTCATGCATGATCAAACAAGTTAAATTGATGTTTTAAGCAGAACAAGAAAAGGCACTTTAAAAGGCCATATTTGAATTTGGAATTTGAATCTTTGATTCAAATTTGTTCAAACCCCTCTGGCTTTAGTTGCATTAGCCCAACACACTCATATTGCCATGTTTCATGCATGCATCATATTGTTGCACATTGTTTGGTGATGCTTGTGTATCGATGTCCTTTGCGACAGGACCTGTCCCCGAGGAGTACCGTGATTACCCTAACGAAGAACCGTATCCGTGCATCGAACCATCAGGCAAGCAACCAACCATTTGATCATATCGATACAATCCCATGTTCTCGCTCCTGCTCTCTTTTACTGCATTAAGACAACGCGATTCAAACT
>NW_025232020.1:0-10383 GCF_018294505.1 Triticum aestivum | reverse complement strand
GTGGTCCATCACAAGCTCAGGGTCACCACCTGGGTCCTTAGCCTACTCGTTGATGTCAACGTCTACATAGAACCCATCAGAAGGGGTTGCAGCGTCTTCTGTAAAAATGTAGATTATAGCAACATGAGTACAAAGGTACTCAGCAAGACTTACATCAGATCCTACATACATGCATAGTATCAAGAAGGGTTGGTGGAGTTATTGCAGCAAGCCAGCTTTGACTCTTGGCTAGGCTATCCTACGATACTCCAACTTGAAATGGTTTTGCGCACACGAGTCCACTACTCACCACTTCAATACATTACCGAGGATCCACCTCCGTCTTCCTACGGAAGAGCCATCCTCGGCACTCACACTTATCTTGAGGCTTTTAGTAGTTTCCATTTACTTGTCTATGAACTGTATAGGCAACCAAGTAGTCCTTTACCGCGGACGCGGCTATTCGAATAGATCATGTTAACCCTGCAGGGGTGTACTTCTTCATACACGCTCTCACCACTTACCGTCGCTTACACGACATGTACTCGGCAACCTTCAAGCGGAAGCCCAACGTGGGTGTCGGCCATGACCTACCTAATCACCTAAGCCTCCAGTCCAGGTTTATCGCCTATTCAGGTTCCATCCGCAGGGAGTCCGGCCGAGGTTTCCCATACGGCCCCGAACGATGTGAACAGGGTTCCCGAGATACCTAACGGGTATTCGGTACACCCGGCCACGTACCTACCGCATCACAGCCCACCCCTACGGTCAGCGCTGTCCACGGCCTCCAGTAGGCTACAAACACCAGAAACTAGTTGCAACTTCTGGACGGAGAACTAGGGTGAATAAGAAGCCGAGAGGGTCCATTGGTTTCGGGCCCAATGCATGGTAGTAGCTGATTCTTAAATCACACATACAGATCTCAGTGCTTAAGGTCGGCTTCAATGAAACAACCCACCATGTACTCCTACATGGCCTCTCATCGATACCTTTACCAAATCGTGTTCACCACACCACTCCCATTACCGACATAATCATTTCACTCTAGCCCATCACCCAGATGAACCTGACCTGACACGACTCTAAGCATAGCAGGCATAGCAAGGTAGGAACAACACATACATATGGCTCAATCAACTCCTACACATGCTAGTGGGTTTCATCTAGTTACTGTGGCAATGACAGGTCATGCAGAGGAAATGGGTTCAACTACCGTAGCACACAGCAGTTTGAAACGCGTTGTCTTAATGCAGTAAAAGAGAGCAGGAGCGAGAACATGGGGTTGTATCGATATGATCAAATGGTTGGTTGCTTGCCTGATGGTTCGATGCACTGATACGGTTCTTCGTTAGGGTAATCACGGTACTCCTCGGAGGCAGAACCTGTCGCAAAGGACACCGATACACAACCATCACCAAACAATGTGCAACAATATGATGCATGCATGAAACATAGCAATATGAGTGTGTTGGGCTAATGCAACTAAAACCAGAAGGGTTTGGACAAATTTGAATCATAGATTCAAATTTCAAACTCAAACATGGCCTCTTAAAGTGCTTTTCCTTGTTCTGCTTGAAACATCAATTTAACTTGTTTGATCATGCATGAAAATAGTACAGATGGATAGATTGGATTTTTCTGATCATTTTTCATATATAATTTGTCCAAATTGGAGTTACAGAATAAAAGTTATGAATTTTTGAAGTTTAAATAATATTCTGGAATTTCCTGATTTAAATTTAAATCCAGAAAATCAATTACTGTGTCAGCCTGACGTCAGTGTGACGTCAGCAGGTCAACGGAACAGGTCTGGGTCAAACCTGACAGTGGGTCCCGCATGTCAGGGTGATTATTTTAATTAAGATCTAATTAAAACTAATCCTGTATAATTAGCAGGGCTGGGCCCCACCTGTCATTGACTCAGGGGAGTCAACCAGGGCCCACCCGTGGTCAAAGTCAAAGCCAGCGACGCCAGCGTTTAGCCGCCGGCGAGCCAGACGTGGCGGCGGGAGTGGTTTTGGCCATTTCGGCCACCAAAGGGGCCACGGAGACCACCGGAGTGGAGCTGAGGACAAACCGCAGCTCTTGGCGGAGTCCGTTGGGGTCGGGGTGGCCGGAGTTGGCGCCGGCGACGACTTTGGCGGCCACCGGGGTTCGGTCGAGGATGAACTTGGCGCTAGAGGGGTCGGTGAGGCTCGTGGAGTGGCTAGCTAGGTGCTGTGGGACTCGGTGAGTAAGATGGACACCATCTTGTGGCCGGAGTGTGGTCGGAAGCACGTCGGCGGCGAGGTCCGCGACGGTGCGTGCGGGTGAGCTTGGTGCGCTCGCTGTGGTGCACGAGAGAGAGAAAGAGAGGAAGGGGAAGTTAGCCCAGCTCACTGCGGTCTTGATGGAAAGGACGGCGTGGTCGGGGACGAGCTACTGCGGCGGCGACGGCGAAGGGGATCTCCGGCGATGGCGGTTCGGGCGAGGTTGGTGCGGCGGCTTCGAGGCACGCGAGCGCTCGGGGCTCGGCTAGCTCGAAGGAGTAGAGGACGGCGGAGCTTCTGGACACGGTGGCTCGGTGTGGAGACAAAGGGGAGCACGGCTACGGCGGAGGTGCGGCGACGGTGGCGTCGGCCATGACGTGGGAGCGCGAGGGAGAGGAGCTGGGGGCGAATGGAGGTGTCCAGGAGGGTCGGGGCGCGACGTGGAGCTCGTCCAGGCCATCAGGGCGGCGAGAGGGGGAGGCCGGGCGGCGTGCAGCTGCGTGGCGAGCTGCGGTGCCGCCGCCGAGCACCTTGGCTGCCTGCCTGGCAAGCCAAGCAGCTCGCTGGAGCGGTGGCCGGGCTGGGCCGGCCAGGTGGGCTGGCTGGTGGGCCTGCGGTGGCGCCAGGTAAGTTTTCCCCTTTTTTTCTGTTTCTGTTTTTATTTAATATATATCTGCAACTTTGTTGAATTTAATAAAATACCTAGGCAACTTCAAAAATCACCAAACTATTCCTGGCCCATAGTTGGATTATTTCCAACATGAAACATTTTAGTTTGGAGATATTTGAGCATTTAAATATTTTATATTATTTTAAATGCCCAAATTCAAATATTTATGATTTAATTCAAAAACCCTAGGATGGCCTAGGAAAATGTGCACCACTTTTGGTAGAGGTTCTGAACCAAGACAAAAATGATGGGCATTTTAGAAGGGCATTTCAGGTTCATTGAAAAATTATTTTAGTAACCCTAGTTGGTTTCAGAGGGGACTGGGGGTTCTGTCATCCCCATTTCAAGTTTCTGATGAAAGAGTAAACATGATGCAACACTCTAATGCATGACTAGCTAGGGTGTGACAACTCACCCCCACTCAAAAGAATCTCGTCCCGAGATTTGGGTTCCTCCGGGAAGAAGGCGGGATATTCAAGTCGAAGACGATCCTCCCTTTCCCAGGTTGCTTCATCTTCAGAATGGTGCGACCATTGAACTTTGAGAAACTTGATATTCTGGCGTCGGGTGGTACGTTCGGCCTGATCGAGGATACGAATGGGGTACTCTCGATATGTAAGATTATCTTGGAGATCAAGCGTTTCGTAGTCCACTTCACGGATAGGATCCGAGAAGCAACGCCTGAGTTGAGAAACGTGGAAGACATCGTGGACTCTGGAGAGATGCGGAGGTAGTTCCAGCTGGTAGGCAACTTCTCCTGGTTTGGCGAGAATGCGAAAAGGTCCAATGTAACGAGGAGCCAATTTGCCGTTGATACCGAAACGATGGGTTCCCTTCAGAGGGGTGACCCGAAGATAAGCCTTCTCGTCAACCTCGAAAGTCATAGCCTTATGCTTTCGGTCATATTGACTCTTTTGACGAGATTGGGCTGTTTTCAACTTTTCACGAACGATACGAACTTGTTCTTCTGCTTCCTGAATCATATCCGGGCCAAAGAATTGTCTTTCCCCGGTCTCTGACCAGTTAAGGGGTGTTCGACATCGTCGTCCATAGAGAACTTCAAAAGGGGCTTTACCCAAGCTAGATTGATAGTTGTTGTTGTAAGCGAATTCGGCAAATGGAAGGCACTTCTCCCAGTCCATTCCGAATGAGATAACAGAGGCTCGAAGCATGTCTTCTAGAATCTGATTGATGCGTTCCACTTGACCACTTGACTGAGGGTGGAAAGCGGTGCTAAAAGAGAGACGGGTTCCCATAGCATTTTGGAAGCTTTCCCAAAATCGAGAGGTGAAAAGACTTCCTCGATCCGAGTTAATTTCCAAAGGAACACCATGGAGGGACACTATTCGGGAGATGTATAAGTCTGCCAGCTGGCTAGCGGTTATACTCTCACGAACAGGTAAGAAATGAGCTACTTTGGAAAGACGATCAACCACGACGAAAATAGCATTATTCCCTCTCTTGGTCCTGGGAAAACCGGTAATGAAATCCATACCAATTTTATCCCATTTCCATTCAGGAATAGCTAAGGGTTGAAGGGTGCCAGCAGGCCGTTGATGCTCTGCTTTTACACGACGACAAACGTCGCAATTTGCAATATACTGAGCAATTTCTCTCTTCATCCTAGTCCACCAGAACCTCTGGCGTAGGTCCTGATACATTTTAGTGCTACCGGGATGAATGGTGAGAGGAGATTCATGAGCTTCCTTAAGGATTAATCGCCTTAGGTTGCACACTTTGGGAACCACTAGTCGATTCCCGAAGTATACGACTCCTTGATCATTAATGGAGAAACAATTCGCAATTCCTTTCTGAATGTTCCTCTTGATGCGGGAGATTCCCGGATCTACCTTCTGTGCTTTGATAATTTGATCCGTAAGGGTAGGTTTTGCCACCAAGGTGGAAAGAAAACCTTGAGGTACAATGTGAAGGTTAAGTTTCCGAAATTCCTCATGGAGAAGCGGTTGACTTTGTTGTAACATCAGGTTGTTACAATAAGATTTACGACTTAGCGCATCAGCCATGACGTTGGCTTTCCCTGGGGTGTAGGTTATTCCTAAGTCGAAGTCTGTGATCAATTCAACCCAATGTCTCTGCCTGAGATTCAAATCCGGTTGGGTGAAAATGTACTTCAGACTTTGGTGATCAGTGAATATTTCGCAACGATTACCGAGGAGGTAATGTCGCCAGGTCTTAAGTGCATAGACTACGGCTGCAAGCTCTAGATCATGAGTAGGATAATTCTCCTCATGTGGGTGCAATTGCCGTGAAGCGTAGGCAATTACGTGTCGATCTTGCATGAGAATGCAACCTAGTCCTTGTCGCGAGGCGTCGCAGTAGATAACAAAGTCCTTGGAGAAGTCTGGCGGTACCAGCACGGGAGCAGAGGTCAGGCGTCTTTTCAGTTCCTGAAAGCTGTGCTCACATTGTGGAGTCCATTCGAACTTTTTATCTTTCTTGAGGAGTTCGGTTAGAGGTTTAGCAACCTTGGAGAAGTTCTCGACAAAGCGACGGCAATAGCTCGCTAAGCCCAGAAAACTCCGAACTTGCTTGACCGATTCAGGTGGAGTCCAATTAAGGACGGCTTGAACTCGCTCAGGGTTAACAGCAATACCTTTACCAGATATTACATGACCCAAATAGGTCACTTCTGACAACCAGAATTCACATTTAGAAAATTTGGCATAAAGGCGATGCTCTCGAAGTTTCTTCAACACTAGCCTTAAATGTTCGGCATGTTCTTCCTCGTTCTTGGAGTAGATGAGTATATCATCGAGATAAACTACGACAAATTTATCCAAATACTCCATGAAGATTGAGTTCATTAACCGAGAAAAGGTGGCTGGAGCGTTGGTTAAACCGAAGGACATGACGGTGTACTCGTATTGGCCATAACGAGTAACAAAGGCCGTTTTAGGAATGTCCCCGTTTCTGATTTTGATTTGATGGTAGCCCAACCTCAAATCCATCTTGGAGAAGACTGAGGATCCAGCGAGCTGATCGTACAGGTCGTTGATCCTGGGAAGTGGATATTTGTTCTTGATTGTGACCAGATTGACAGGTCGGTAATCTACAACCATCCGGTCCGTACCATCCTTCTTCTTGACGAATAGGACGGGGCAAGCCCACGGAGATGAGCTAGGTCGGATGAAACCCTTTTTCAAGGATTCATCGAGTTGTTTCTTAAGCTCGGCTAGTTCTAGTGGTGCCATCTTATAAGGTCTTCTAGCAATCGGAACGGTTCCGGGGATGAGGTCGATTACGAACTCAACATCCCTGTCAGGTGGAACACCTGGCAATTCCTCTGGAAAGACATCCGGGAAGTCACGGACTACCGGCACGTCCTCAAGGTCTGGCAAAGGGCTGGCGTTAAGAGAATATAATTGTCGCTTGGCTATTCGGGTCAAGACATTGACTATCTTCCCCGAAGGATGGGTGAGTTGAACAGTCCTAGAGAAGCAATCAATTTTGGCTTGATGAGCTGACATCCAGTCCATACCCAGAATGATATTAATATCTGAAGATTTAAGGGCTATCAAAGACGCGAGGAAAACAAGTCTGTCGACTTGGATTTCATTCCCATGGCTTACTCTAGAAGTTTGCCACTTGGATCCCGGAGTTTGAATTACCATAGAGGTTGGCATGTCACCGAATGCGACGTTATGCAAGCGAGCATAGTTTTCAGATATAAAAGAATGAGAGGCTCCTGTATCAAAAAGAACAGATGCCGGGTGGCAATTAACAAGAAGCGTACCGAGAACGACGTTGGGATCCTCTTGAGCTTCTTCGGCAGAAATACAGTTAACATGGCCACGTGAAGCGGTGACCGGTTTGGCGTGGAATATTTTCCCTGTCGGCTTGCCACGGCCAACAGCTTTAGCAGACTGGTTGGGGTTGGTCTGGGGACACTCACGCATATAGTGACCAGATTCCCCACACTTGAAACAAGTCACGGAACTGGTACGTGGAGGAGCATTGTTGGTTGGACCCCCATAGGGCTTGGCCGGTGCAGACTGTTGAACAGGGCGAGGCGCCTGGAAAGATGGCCTCGGTGTGAACCTGGGTGGCAGGGCGGTGTTGGGCACCCACACGCGGCGCTTCTGAGGACCAGCACCGGATGAGGAACCCATGTCACGGCCATGCTTGCGTGTTGCGTCATAGTCAGTCTGACCAGTTTCAGCACTGATGGCTTTGTTGACAAGTTTCTGAAAAGATGTGCACTCATGCAGACGGAGATCGCGGCGAAGCTCGGGACTAAGGCCCTTACGGAACCTTGCTTGCTTCTTGGCGTCAGTAGACACTTCCTCAGTTGCATATCGGGCGAGATTACCAAACTCCCTGCTATAGGCATCCACAGAAAGTCGGCCTTGGGTGAAACTGCAAAATTCTTCACGTTTACGGTCCATGAGACCCTCCGGAATGTGATGTTCACGGAAAGCCTCGCTGAACTCAGCCCAAGTAGTGACATGGCCCGCTGGGCGCATAGCTCCATAATTCTCCCACCATAGACTGGCGGGGCCTTCAAGATGATATGCAGCAAAGATGACCTTGTCAGCCTCCGCTACCAGCGCGGAACGCAGTTTGTGAGAGATACTGCGAAGCCAGTCATCAGCGTCGAGAGGCTCGACGGAGTGGTGGAACGTGGGTGGATGCAATTTGATAAAATCACTGAGTGACACCACGTTAGCCCTCTGATGGTGTGCTGTATTCTGTTCAATACGCTCCAACAAACGGTTGGTCTCCCGCTTGTTTCTCTCAGCTTCCATCATAACCTCGGCTAGTGAAGGAGGATGAGGCAAATTTGCATCCCTGACTTCACTGCCTTCGGCCTGCTCTTGAGAAGCAGGGTTAGCGCGCGTGTTGACCATCCTAGGTAAACAAGACAATGATTTAGTCAGGATGATAAAATTCCGACATAGGATACATAATGTAAGGAATAAATCGAAATGCAAGATGATCATCCGTATGACATGGTAGATACAGTAACTGCTTCTTTTATTCCATCGTCATACACACCATACAGGGTTTAGTACAAGACCAAACAAAGTACTATTACGGTGAAAAGAGGATTACATCTCATCGGAGGCATTCCAAGCTCCTATACATTATTTTTCTACACCTCCGGAAAGAGTACAAACTAGGTCATATCCCACGAGTCACGCGGGACGATAGAAGACACAGCTAGTGCGAACTAGTGATACTACCACTAACTCAGACCGATCCGTAGTAGTCCTCGTAGAAGTCGCCTCCATAGCCTGGAAGTTCAACATGATCATCCGGAAACAGACGGTCTCGCGGAGCTTGTGGACCATAGGGGCTAGGATGAGGCCTTGGACCAACAGACGGTGGCCTGCGGGGACCGCGAGGTGGGGTGATGCCTCCTACATCACGCCAAACCATCACGTCTGGCAGAGCAGATCTCACAGGATAGAGATCGCGCATATCTGAATATCCAGCTTGCACCGCCGGTGCGAACCGAGTCAAAGTGGCCCAGTGGTCAGCACGGGTATTGAAGAGCTCTAACCTTAAGACCCGATTTTCACGGTCCTTATCCTCGAGCATCTCAGCAGTGGTGCGAGTCCGTGAATCCTCCTGAGTGGGGTCAGCATAGATAGCCTGGAGATACCCTTGTGCTCCCGGAAGTGATCCTGGCATATACCGGAAATCAGAGTCCCGAAATAGACCAGATCTGACTCGCATAATGGTCATCATAGAGTAGGCGGCGTCCTGCACAGCCATCTCAATAGTAACCCCGAGTCCATAGGAGCAGTGAAGAGGCTCGGTGGATCCAGGATAAGATGGAAATATCCTAACAGTGCAGAGATACTGGCTTTGATTGAAGTCCCGGAATTGCTCTTCGACCGTGTACTCAGGATACCAGCGGTATCCAGCCTCAGTCATTACCCTGACCAACTTAGCAGTATGGCCGGGTACATCTAGGCATCGAGTCAGGCGAACCACTTGATTGAGGTCGCGGGTGGCCATCTGAAAGCACAGTCATAATGCGAAGGCATTAGAACTTCTAGCAAAATTTCGGCAACATAACAGCTGTAAATGCTCAAGAAGGATTTGAGACATTTGACAAAGGATTTCGTACACACTCAACATCATCATATCAAAATTCTGAATCCATTCTAACAATATAATGTGGTAGTAGAACTGGACTAGGCTTGTAACCATCAAACTTATAAGGTACTACTGATTAGTAACTCGTGATCCTGATAGAGAGAACAGATCTTAATTCCTTAACCCCCGGTGGAAGAATGGACTGACTCAGATCAGAATGTCATAAGGTAAAGGAGTAAAAAGAGCCTTACGTTCCAACCCACAAACAATTCCCCTACATATAACTAAAGAATTTCTAGACTCAACATCGACCAGTTTGGCTTGGAGAACCTACAGGCAGTCCGGCTCTGATACCAACGCTGTCAGGACCCCGACTCAATGTCACATCGATCTAGCCGGTAACACCTCATATCACTTTGCGGCCTCACGCACGGTATCCCCACGGGTGTCGTCTTACCTTTTCCCGGGACCGTTTGCGCCTTTTGGCTCACGTATATGATGGTGTCGCTAGCATCCATATGATAAGGAGCCCGGGCTGACATGACTAGTCATAAACCCAAAGTGGCATAGACTTACAGGGACAGGCATCCATGACCCAGCTTCGAACGTGTCGGTCATCAGCAAGTGGGTCCGGGCTGTAGCACTGGGCTAGCAGGACTCCGGTAAACCGGTCTGTAGCGGGCTAACAGGACTCCGGTACTCAAAGCGTGACATTTCCCCGAAGGGACAGACACAGGAACGAAGAAGGACACATGCCGGCCAGCCTAAGTGTTCCAGAGCAGTAGCAAGCTACCATGGCTCAGCGGTAACACTAGGAGACATTTCCCGGTAAGAGAGGCTACTAAAGATAAACAACTAGATAGTCAGATCCCACACATACCAAGCATTTCAATCATACACACAATATGCTCGATATGTGCAAATACAACGAAGCATCACAACATGACTCTACGACACAAGTACTTTATTAAAGGCTCGGGGAGCCATACATAACATACACAAAGATACGGGTCTCACGACCCAACATACAAGTCATACAGTCATACAAACCAGCAGCGGAAGTACCTTGTCTGAGTACAGACAACTAGTAAAATAAAAGAGGCTTGGAAAGCCTAGCTATACTACGTGGTCCATCACAAGCTCAGGGTCACCACCTGGGTCCTTAGCCTACTCGTTGATGTCAACGTCTACATAGAACCCATCAGAAGGGGTTGCAGCGTCTTCTGTAAAAATGTAGATTATAGCAACATGAGTACAAAGGTACTCAGCAAGACTTACATCAGATCCTACATACATGCATAGTATCAAGAAGGGTTGGTGGAGTTATTGCAGCAAGCCAGCTTTGACTCTTGGCTAGGCTATCCTACGATACTCCAACTTGAAATGGTTTTGCGCACACGAGTCCACTACTCACCACTT
>NW_025232019.1:0-10384 GCF_018294505.1 Triticum aestivum | reverse complement strand
TAACTTAGCACTATTATATGTGGTTGCACGTTGCGTATGATGTCTAGCTTGTATTGCTTCTAACTTTTTTAATTGCATCTGCTTACTTTACACATCATACCTTTGAATATGACACGTGTTTGTATTTCAAGAGCATACTATATCTGATCACACCATGTTCTTACATCTAACTACTGTTCTTGCATATTGCGCATCACTCACTTATGACAAGGAACCTTTAAGTCGCCACTGTGATATTGGTTGTGTCTTGCATATGATTTCTAGCATGTACTGCTTCTATTTTGTTGAAAGGCTAGATAGTTTGAACTTGGTAGGGTGATATTGGTTGCATCTTTCATATGGTGTCTAGCTTGCAGTGCTTCCAATTTTTTGAAATGCCTTATGCTTAGTTACCACATCATAGGTTTGCATATGTCACGCCGTCCTATTTTTCATACATATTCCATCCTCATATCATGTGTTTGCCTTTCATCCGAGTAGTGGTCGTCAGTATCATGTATGAATGAGTTCTGAAGAGCCAACTTTATTCCTTTTTCTTATCGGTTTGACTTCACAATGCAAAATCAATATAGCTGAAGGAAATTTGTAAGGAAGTGGATGATGGTGGTCCTTCGGAGCAACTCAAATAGAGGGTCTCTACAGATTCTACTCCGCCATCCTCCCAACAAGATTCGCAAGACAACACAAGGCTAGATGACGAGCACATCTCCCCTACACCACCATCACAGGTGCTTTCTCTAACTTGGAAGTGTTATATGTGGTTGCATGTTCCGTATGATGTATAGTTTGAATTGCTTCTAATTTTGTTGAATTGCATTTGCATAGCTTACAACTTATACCTGCAACAATCACTTACCCATAAGACACATTTAACTTGGGAGTGTGACTTAGGTTGCATCTTGCATTGTCTTATAGCTTGTACTGCTTCTAATTTCTTGAAATGTCACTTACAGACACTTTTTACCTGATAGAGTGATATTGGTTGGATGTTCATATGGTGCCTAGCTTTAGTTTCTTCTAATTTTGTTGAAATGCCTTCTGCTTACTGTTTTTCATACATATTCCATCCTCCTATCGTACTTGTGAATATGCAATGCTGTCTTTTTTGATTACATCAAAGTAGTGTTCGTCTGTATCATGCATCAACCAGTTATGCAGAGCTAATTTTATTCATCTTCTTGTGGTTTTGACTTCATAGGGCAATATCAAAAAAGAGGAAGCAAAAGAGTAAGTTAGGGGATGTTGGTGGTCCTCCGGACCGACACAAACAAAGACTATCTAGATTTGCCACTTCTACTGCTAATGCAATTGAAGTCCCAAGTCTACGTGATGAGTTCATCTCCTGTACTCCACCATCGCAGGTGCTTTCTCTAAGTTGACAGTGTGATAATTAGTTTCATGTTGAATATGTTGTCTAGCCTATATTTCTTCTATTTTGATTAAATTGCACCTACCGAGTTTATATGTTATACATGTGCATATGACATGCCTTTATGTGTCTAGAATATACTGCATCTATCTATCGTACCATGTTCTTACATCAAAGTACTATTATTGTGTATCCCGCACCAGGAACTCATGATTGGACGATTTTAACATGGCAGTTTGATAGTGGTTGCATCTTGCATTGATTTCTAGGTTGTACTGCTTCTAATTTTTCGAAATGCCACTTATGAAAAGACACTTTTAACTTGGCAGAGTGATATTGGTTGCATCTTTCATATGGTGTCTAGCTTGCATTACTTCTTCTTGAAAATCCTTCTTCTTAGTATACACATAGTAGATGTGAATATGTCACGTTGTCCTGTTTTTATTACATATTCCATGCTTATACGGTTGTATTACATCAAAGTATTGCTTGTCTGTATCATGCACCAATGAGTTCAGAAGAGCAATTTTATTCTTTTGTGTTGAGGGTACGACTTGACATGGCAAAGTCAAAAAAGAGCAAGGAAAATAATATAGTATGGAATGGTGTTACTCGTTGGGTGCAATGGAAAATGATCTTCCCTCGAGATTCTATTGGTACTTATAGTGAAGTAGAAGGTCCAAGTCCATCGGGTAAATCTACAAACATAGTATCACCTGCTCCACCATCTGCAGCATCCGCTTCAACCGTACCGACAGCTCAACAAGTTACTTGTTCATTTGCTCCGCAACTGGCCAGTTCCCAAGCTGCTTTCACACCTAACACTACTTCCGAAGCACTGCTAACACAACAGGACTTGGCAAGATCAGATGAATCTCATAAGCATCAACACCAGGATGGTACTTGACCGAGTCAAGTTGTAGTTGCATGCTCCTTTATATGTACTCTCACAGTTTGATGTGCACTAACACAGTTTGATGTACCTGACCGAGTCACGCGGAAACAGACATCAGGAATAATGCTTGACAGATTAACAAAATCTAAAGGAGGAAGAATGGAGATACATTTTGAGGCAGGTTTAAAAAGGCCACATGATGCTACAGAGTTAGCCAAGTTAGTATTAGAGGTAGCCATTGTCGTTAGGTGTCATGCACATATCATCCCAACATGGATCCAGTACATGAATGAGAAAGACAATACCCAGTATAACACCTTCTTTGACCATTTATCCGTAACTAATGTTATTCATCGCAATTTGTAATATTATCTTGCTCTGTTCCATGCTTTCTAGCTTCCTCCTAATAAGACTCACATTCTTTTTTCAACTAATGAGGTTCAAGTTGGAGCCCAAAGATGATGCAACTAAACAAGCATGGACTCATGTTTTTCGGTCTGCTTTGTGACAGAATTGGTATCACCTTGGAAAAACTTACTTTGAAGGCAAGTCTAACAATGAAATCGCCCAAATATCTCCAATGGAATATATTACAGATGAAGACTGGACAACCCTTGTTAAACACTGGTCTGATCCAAAGTATTAGGTAGGGTATATGTATTTGATCAAATCACATATTGAACTTGTATTTATGTATGTGCCTTACAAGTGTCTCTTCTTCTAGGCTAATTGTTCGAAGAACAAGACCAACCGTTCTAAACCGAAATTCCAACAGACAACACAATCTCGTAGCTACATTGCACACTGCGAGGCTCTTGTAAATAGCTGCTAGTTCCTTCTTTTGACTGTGCCATATTATCGTATCTATATTGACTTGTTCCAAATACAGTTGAAAGCCCATGTGGACCAAAAAGAAACCGAACTGAATGCAGTGCAAATCTTCAAGGGTTGCCACACTAGCAAGATCAAGGACATGAGCCCACCAGTTCAAGCCGCTGTTGTAAGTCGTTACTCCTCCTACCTTTGAACTGCTTGTTATTGTGATGTGTTCATTTAACTGCTTGGTTTGCAGCCAATGTCAGTTACTCTTTTCACTTTTATACACAGTTTTCTTAACGTATCATTTCATCTTACACGGTTTAAAAGAGATGAAGGATATTCTTTTGGTTTTGATCTTTAATCTAGTTATGATGTTCATGTGCCCACAAAATGATAGAATACCCTGTTTATTTTATATCTGTTTTCCCATGATATGAATGATGGCATACTATGTTCATCCTACTTTAAACCATGCCTCTTTATCCTTAGATGACAATGAATGTGAGGAAATAGACAATATAGTAGGCATGCTACATGGAGATATGTTCCGAAAGTGATTTTATTATGTAGTTGGCACTACAATACATGCTAATGTATTACAGTAGTTCACCAAAATAAGTTATGTATAAACATGAAACGTACTTTGTTTGTTTTTGTCTAATTATTAACTTATCTGGTACACTAATCTACAAGTTTAAACTTTCAACATGCTATGGAACAAATGATTGAACAACAACAACCACCTGAAAGTGACGAGGCTACCATAGGCACAATGTCACCTCTTGTTGCAGCGCGTCAGTATCTCTCCACTAACAGTGCAAAAAGCACCTTTCTGTGTAATTCTGGATTGGTTGTCAAGGTAACCTCGTCCAAATCGCCTACTGAACAAAATCATTCAGCTAGATAGAGTGATATATCTGTGCTTGAGACACAAGTCCAATCCCTACTGGACATCATTTCGGAAACAAGAATAGTGGTTGACAAATGTCGTCAAGATATGAATGGTTTTGAAACCAGACTATCAGACATTTGCTTTGTTGTTCAAGAGCAATGGCAGAAAAAAGGGGAAGATCATGATGCTCCATCAGATTCTATAGCCTTAAACATTAGCACTCAAGTCAAATGATCTGTGCTTCTATACGTCTAATGGTGCTTTTATCTGTAGGGACTATAAACTTTATGACAATAGACCTTTTGTTGTATTGCTGTAATTTATTTTGTTGTGATGCCACATTTATCGTCCTGCCAAAGGCTATAGAAATTACGATGCTATTTTTTATAGTGTAGGTTTATCTTAGTAAAGTATTCGACCGAAAGCTTCGTAGGATTCCAACGTGCCAACATTTGTTGGGCCCGTTCCAATTGGGCTACAAAGGATTATGGGCCGTAATTTGCATGTCTCCCACTAAAAATATCTGGGTCTAAATCAGCATGAGCTTTAATATCTTTGGTAGGCCCGTTCCCCTAGTGGGCCTTTAACAAGCCTAAATATAATTTGGGCCCTCAGTAACAATAGGCCATTAACATGTGTAAATATCTCAAGCCCATAAATAACATGGACATTTAATAGGACGAAAGTGAGATTGGGCCCTGATTGTGCGAAATAACCCACTGGTCATTAGCAGGCTGAAATGTATCTCAGCACGTGGTGTCCCATTTACAATGCAAATCGTTCACATGTCAAAATTCAGACGGGTCGTAAATGCGCCGACCTACTACACGGGCCTTTAACAGGCCGAAAGTTTAGTCGGGCTTGATTAGTATCAGTTTTATATGGGCCGTTAATATGCCTGATGTGACGTTGGGCCATATATAGCCCATGGATTTCGTCCGACGTTAACAGGACGAAAATCACAATAGGCTGGAAGTGGCCCAAATCTATAGTGGGCCTCTAACAGGACGAATGTCAGACATGGCCAAATATGATCCAAGTCCTTCACAGTCCTTTATGGGCTGAAAGTTTCAATGGACAATAAATGGGCCCAAATGAAGCAGGACGTTTAAGAGGCCGAAAACACACTGGGTTATAATTCGGCCCAAATATTTGTAGACTGTTAACGGGCCAGAAGTGACTATGGGTCGCGATGATGACAAGTTTAGAACGGGCCATTGACATCTCTCCTTTTCGCGGTGCGGGCCGTACGGGCCTTAACTGCGAATGGGCCATTTGCAAGCAGGCAGTTAATGGGCCAGCCCGCTAATTTTGACCGAGCCAGCCTTTTTAACCTAAATGGGCCACAGTTGGGCCTTGCCACGTGTTGACGTATCATAGGCTCCTCCTGTCCATTGGGCAGTTGACATCTGTCCTTTTCGCGGTGCTGACACGTGGTAGCTATAGCCAATGATAATTTTACACGTGGAAAATCCTCATTGGTCCCAGCTGTTAACGGTTATCGGATCCAAACCAGAACCCGATAGCTTAATGGCAACCCGTTATGGTGGATGCCATGTGTTGGTTACCCTTGGCAAAAGCACTTCTATGATGCGCGATTTGTCGTCATGGAAGTGGACACTTCCGTGATGATAATTTTGGTAATGTCGGGGAACACTTCTATGACAACATAGGTATGACTATCTTGATTCTGTCATAAAATGGTCATGGATATACATGCATGACAGAAAACGTGACCTACTGTGACAAACATGTATCATCACGGAATTGTATTTTTTTGTAGTGGAGGGTTTATATAGCAAGCCGGTAAGGGTTGGGATTTTGTGGGATTTCAACGACTCGACAGGAAGCTTGTGCGGGAACATGCGTGGTTGCACGGGAATGGGCGCAGTGATGATTCATTGGCACCACTTCGAGCCACCGCTTGGCCAAAATAACATCCCTGTGCACTGCTCAAGCTTGCGCTCGAAGTCATCTTCGGCAACGGAGTGACAAGATGTGCAGAGGAGGACGAAAGGACATGAACACATATGGTTAATAAAAACAAACGTTTGTGATTTAATTGCCTACTACCATCGTCCTGGTTTATAAGTCGTCTTTGTATTTTTGTGCCAAATTTTGACTAGAGAATTAACTAATAGAATATGAATGCATGTCGCCATAGATTATATCATCAGATTCGCATTTGAACATAGTTTCTAATTATATAATTTATATAACATGCATTATCATTTTGTTTGTTAAATTTATGGTCAAAATATGGCATAGAATATAAAGGGGACTACTAGACCAAGACGGGGGTAGTAGCACATGGCCACTCTCTACGCAACGTCCGAACTGCTGGCCAGCTTGTAGAAGACCATTCTGCATGTTCACAGTAAATCACACGACTTATTAGCAGCAATCGTTTGTGTTATTATTGGTCTTCGCACACATTTTTGATTACGGACTTGTTTGCCGCGTATCACACACATCTTATTCAGTTGAACTGTTTCTGTTGTCTTGGCTCACCGCAAACAGTTCATCCGACTGAACTGTATGCCCTCCACTACACACACACCTTGATCTGGCTGACCGTTTTTATTGTGTTGCCTAATCACACACAGTTCATCCTAGTGAACTATATGTCGTATATAGCACACATAGTCATCTGGCTACCCATTTCTGTTGTTCTGGCTCATCACACACAGTTCATCTTGATTAACCATTTGCCACACATCGCACACACAACTCTAATCTGAATCGTGTTTGATGCCACCGCCATCGCAAACATTTTCTTTCGTTTTTATGGTTTTATTGATGGAAATATGCCCTAGAGGAAATAATTAAATGATTATCATTATATTTCCTAAATCATGATAAATGTTTATTATTAATGCTAGAATTGTATTGACCGGAAACTTAAATACATGTGTGGATATATAAACAAACACCATGTCCCTAGTGAGCCCCTACTAGACTCGCTCGTTGATCAAAGATAGTTAAGGTTTCCTAACCATAGACATGAGTTGTCATTTGATAATGGGATCACATCATTAGGAGAATGATGTGATGGACGAGACCCATCCGTAAGCTCAGCATTTGATCATTCAATTTACTGCTAATGCTTTCTTAATGTCAAATACATATTCCATCAAGAATGAGATTATGCAACTCCCGGATACCAGAGGAATATCTTGTGTGCTATTAAACGTCACAACAAAACTGGGTGATCATAATGATGTTCTCCAGGAATCTCCGAAGGTGTTTGTTGAGTTGGCATAAATCGAGATCAGGATTTGTCACACCGTGTAGCGGAGAGGTATCTCTGAACCCTCTCGATAATACACATCACATAAGCTTGCAAGCAAAGTGACTAAGGAGTTAGTTATGAGATGATGCACTACAGAATGAGTAAAGAGACTTATCGGTAATGAGATTGAACTAGGTATGAAGATATCGACGATTGAATCTCGGGCAAGCATACCGACAGACAACGGGGATTACGTATGTTGTCATAAGGTTCGACCGATAAAGATCTTCATAGAATTTGTAGGAACCAATATGGCATACAGTTCCGCTGTTGGTTATTAACAAGAGAGGTGTCTCGGTCACGTCTACATAGTTCTCGAACCCATAGGGTCCACACGATTAACGTTCATTGACGATATAGTATTTTATGAGTTATATGAGTAGATGACCGAGTGTTGTTCGGAGTCCTGGATGAGATCACGGACATGACGAGTAGCTCCAGAATGGTCCGGAGGTAAATACTGATATATAGGACGATAGTATTTTGTCAATGGAAAGGTATCAGAAGTACCGGGTATTTTAACTAGGTGCTGGAAAGGGTTCCCGGAGGCCACCAGCAAGCGGTGGGCCTTATGGGGCAAAAGGGGAAAGCACACCAGCCCACAAGGGGGCTGGTGCGACCCTCCACTCCTTTCCCACGCACCAAAGAGGGAGGGAAGGAAGGGGGAGGCACCGCAAAGGCAGCCAGCCCCCTTTCCTTCCCCCCATGCAGAAATATGGAACGGGGATTTGGCTAGGGCAGGCACCCTAGGGCAGCCGCCAGCCACTTGGGCACCCTAGGAGCTGCCTCCCCTGCCCCGTCCCCCTATATATATGAGAGGAGGGAGAGGGGCAACATACACAACGATTCCCTACCCGTGTGCAGCACCCCTCTCCCACTAGTTCATCCTCGGTCATATTTTCATGGTGCTCGGCGAAGCCCTGTGGAGATAGTTGCATCACCACCATCACCACGCTGTTGTGCTACCAGAACTCGTCTACTACTTCCCTCATCTTGCTGGATCAAGAAGGCGAGGACGTCACCGAGCTGAACGTGTGCTAAAAGCGGAGGTGCCGTATGCTCGGTACTTTATCGGTTGGATCGCAAAGAAGTTCGACTACACCAACCGCGTCACTAAACACTTCTGCACATGGTCTACGACGGTAAATAGATACACTCTCCCCTCTCGTTGCTATTTATCTCCATGGATAGATCTATCTCTCTGGCAATCTCCACTTCTCACCAATAATTTGGTGATTCAATCCACTCATCTTGTTTGGCGCATCAAGATCTCTCTCCTCGTGTCCTTGGAGATGGATTCCTCAATTGGATTGACCCTTGGCTTGGATTTCTCCAAGGGTAGAGTTTTTGCAAATGAGATCTACAAGGCTTCTGGTCTCACCGTTCATCCTATGACTGATAGAGGGTCTTTCACAGTGGTGGTTTCTTTCAGCAGGCATGATTTCAGGCTTACTGAGGATTATGTGGCCACAATGCTTGAATCTGCGTTGGGAGGATCAGCCATTGATCTATGGGTCTCATGTGTTGCCGACAAGGTATTTAGTTTTAATGTCTCATGCAAAGATGTTGGCTTTTACATTGTTGATACTAGATCATATTCTTACCCACAATTCAAATGTTATTTTCATTTGTGGGGTAATGGGGGTCTGAATTGGTATCGTGAGTTTAAAATTTGGAAGAAAGAATGTGATGTTGAATGGGTTTTAGTTAGCCCCTCTAAATGAAGGGCGGCCTTGGGACTTCTTGCAATGCATAATCCTCCTTCTAAGTCAGCCATTAAGTCTGGATCTACAGTTCAGAAGAACATATGTTTTGCTACGTTTCAAAATTATGATGTGTGCAAAGGGTATAGATATCATGCGTCTGGTGATTGCATTGCTACCACTGAAAGTTTTGGTTATGAGATTCCTGATAGGGAGCGTGTGGTTGTTCATCCACCACCACCGGTTGATCTTAATTGGGCACTGGCTTCGCCGCCGATCGTTTTTGGCATGGTGAGCTCGTCGTTGATTCAACAACGTTTGCTTCGGAGGGTTATGCCTCAGAAATTGCACCGACTTGTTCGGACAGGAATCTAGGCTCTTCGGACCAGTCTAGTTTGGGCTCATCTTTGCCTGGCCCATCTGTGCCTAGTTCTTCTCAAGCAGAGGCCTCTTTTGAACAAATGATCAATGAGATGGTTGATGGAATTGTTACGTGTCAGCTATGTTTCAAGCAAGGGCATTTTTCTTCTGCTTGCACGTCAACTTTAAAGTGCTTGGGTTGTTCTCGGGTCGGTCATTCACGGCGGGATTGCACCCGTTTTGCGTGTTTCGGTTTGGTTTGGAAACCCAAACCCGCTGTCTTTCCAGTTTCCGAGGTTCAAGCTACAGGGGCCGGGAATATCTCTCTGATAGGATATCTACCAAACTTGGACTCCTCTGCTTTGATTGCACCGTCCTCATCACCCTATTCCATCCACCTTGGCCCGTCGACTCCTTCGGGCTCTCCTACGGTGACACCACCTCTGCCACCAGAGCCACCATCGCCACCGCCTGCCATGGCCAACTTTCCTCTGGACCCAATGCAATTTGTTCCTGCTGGCCACCATATCATTCATGCTGGAGATGCACAGTGGCCACGCACATATGTGACTCCGCACGTACCCATTGTGCGCCGCCACGAGGATTTCATGCTTGCTGAAGTGATGCCACTCCCTGAGGCCAATGAGATTGGAGCTTCCTGCGAGGAATTGGCTGACTGGTTGGATGCCCATGGCTATTAGGTTCGTTCTGTTCAGCCTTGGATAAATGCAGTGGGTTTGTTCAGAGTTAGAGATCCGGCGGTGCATTTTTCTCTTCTTCAGCTACCTCCTCAGCACCTGGGAAACGATTGTTCTGTTCGCTTTATGAAGCATGATGAGGGAGAGGGTTTTCGTGGAGATCAGGGTTTTCGCCAGGGATTGATTATGCTGCTTGGCATCCCTTTAGATCTGCGTAATACAGATAATATCAGGGCTACAGTAAACACTTTTCACAAGTTTCATCATTGGAATAGCCAGGATCCTTACTTGGTCAGAACCCTCGTTTTTGCATCCTTTCCTGAAGATGCTCTTGTTCCACGGGATACGGTTTTCAA
>NW_025232018.1:0-10385 GCF_018294505.1 Triticum aestivum | reverse complement strand
CAAATGGTTGGTTGCTTGCCTGATGGTTCGATGCACGGATACGGTTCTTCGTTAGGGTAATCACGGTACTCCTCGGAGGCAGAACCTGTCGTAAAGGACACCGATACACAACCATCACCAAACAATGTGCAACAATATGATGCATGCATGAAACATGGCAATATGAGTGTGTTGGGCTAATGCAACTAAAAACCAGAAGGGTTTGAACAAATTTGAATCAAAGATTCAAATTTCAAACTCAAACATGGCCTTTTAAAGTGCTTTTCCTTGTTCTGCTTAAAACATCAATTTAACTTGTTTGATCATGCATGAAAATAGTACAGATGGATAGATTGGATTTTTCTGATCATTTTTCATATATAATTTGTCCAATTTGGAGTTACAGAATAAAAGTTATGAATTTTTGAAGTTTAAATAATATTCTGGAATTTCCTGATTAAATTTAAATCCAGAAATATAATTATTGCGCCAGCATGACGTCAGCATGACGTCAGTGGTCAACTGCGGCTGGCTGAAGTCAAACCTGACGTGTGGGGCCCACACGTTAGTGACAGGGGGGTTAAACAGGGTTAATTAAATCCTAATTAGTAATTAGTGGCGCTGGGGCCCACTGGTCAGTGTCAGGGGGGTTGACTAACAGTGATTAGCACTAATCTGACCACCTGGCCGACGGGGCCCACGCGTCAGTGACTCTGGGGGGGTCCTGCCGTGGTCAAGGTGGGTCAAACCCACCGGCGGCGTGACGCCGGCGAGGCCCGAGACGGTGGCGCGATGCGGAAACGCGCTACGGGGCACGGGCGAGGCCGTGCTTGGGCTCGTTGGAAAGCTCTTGCTCCCGCGCGTTGAACGGTGGCCGTGGCTGGGCCTGGGGTGGCCGGAGTCGACGGCGGCGAGCTCGGCTGCGGCCGCCGGAGTTCGGGTGCGGTCGGGATCGATGTTGCAGGGGGTTAGGGGAGGTGTTGGTGCGTGCTACGTGCTCCTGGTGAGGTGTGGAGCACGATAGTGTGCTCGGTTGGGTGCTACGGTGACCGTGGCCACGACGGCGACATCGCCGGCGGCGTGGAGCTCTCGGCCAAGGTGGGGCTAGGGCCTAGAGGTCGGGAGAGACCAGGGAAGAAGGGGGAAACGACCCGGGGGCTCACCGCGGAGCTGCAGGGATGGTTAGCGGGCTCGGGGACGCGCTGGAGACGACGAATTCGACGGCGACGATGGTCGGAGCCCGAAGAGGGGAACGGCGACGTGGCGGCGATGCAGGGCTTCTGGAGGACCGTGGAGCGGTGGGGAGGAAGAGGGGGTCGTGGCGGAGCTGCTGAGCTAGTCGGGGGAGCGAGGGGTGGCCGGAGATGGCTGCTATGGCGAACGGCGGCGACGGTGGTGTTCGGCCGTGTGAGAGAGAGAGCGAGGGAGAGGAAGGAAGAGCCGGGGGAGAGTGAGAGAGAGCAGGGGGGAGGCATGGCGTCATCCAGGGGCATCGAGGTGAGGAGAGGGAGGGCAGGCAGGCAAGGAGAGAGGTGGCGTGGCGCGGTGGCGCGCGCGCGCGCCGGCCACACTCCCCTCCCTCTGTCGGGACGAAGACGACAGAGGAGGGAGATGGGCTGGGCCGGCTGCTGGCTGGGCCAGCCAGCTGGCTGGGCCGCACAGTGGAGGAGCCCAGGTAAGCTCCTCCTGTTAATTATTTTCTGTTTTTTTAATTTCTGACATTTGTTTTGATTTAAATAATATATTAAATCATTTATTTAACTTATGCCAATTTTTGCAGGAGCTATATATATATTCCAGAGCTCCTTTATAGTTGGCATAATATTTGGACATGTATTAATATATATAACTAATATATTTCCAATGCAAATATTTATGCATTAATTCCAAATGCCCAAAATGAATACCTATGAGCTCTTAAAATATTGGTTTGATTTTTATCTCTGTCCAATATTTTCAGAGAGCAACATGAGCATTTTCTTGGACCTTTTTGGAGAAATTTTTATTTGGGTCATTTTCAAAAAGATTCTGAGGGTTTCACAGATCCCCATTTCAAGTTTCTGATGAAAGAGTAAACATGATGCAACACTCTAATGCATGGCTAACTAGGATGTGACAACTCACCCCCACTCAAAAGAATCTCGTCCCGAGATTTGGGTTCCTCCGGGAAGAAGGCGGGATACTCGAGTCGAAGACGATCCTCCCTTTCCCAAGTTGCTTCATCCTCAGAATGGTGCGACCATTGAACCTTGAGAAACTTGATATTATGACGTCGGGTGGTACGTTCGGCTTGATCGAGGATATGAATGGGGTACTCTCGATATGTAAGATTATCTTGGAGATCAAGCGTTTCGTGGTCCACTCCACGAATAGGATCCGAGAAGCAACGCCTGAGTTGAGAAACATGGAAGACATCGTGAACTCTGGAGAGGTGCGGAGGTAGTTCCAACTGGTAGGCAACTTCTCCTCGTTTGGCAAGAATGCGAAAAGGTCCAATGTAACGAGGAGCCAATTTGCCTTTGATACCGAAACGATGGGTTCCCTTCAGAGGGGTGACCCGAAGATAAGCCTTCTCGTCAACCTCGAAAGTCATAGCCTTATGCTTTCGGTCATATTGACTCTTTTGACGAGATTGGGCTGTTTTCAACTTTTCACGAACGATACGAACTTGTTCTTCTGCTTCCTGAATCATATCCGGGCCAAAGAATTGTCTTTCCCCGGTCTCTGACCAGTTAAGGGGTGTTCGACACCGTCGTCCATAGAGAACTTCAAAAGGGGCTTTACCCAAGCTAGATTGATAGCTGTTGTTGTAAGCGAATTCGGCAAATGGAAGGCACTTCTCCCAGTCCATTCCAAATGAGATAACAGAGGCTCGAAGCATGTCTTCTAGAATTTGGTTGACGCGTTCCACTTGACCACTCGACTGAGGGTGGAAAGCGGTGCTAAAGGAGAGACGGGTTCCCATAGCATTTTGGAAACTTTCCCAAAATCGAGAGGTGAAAAGACTTCCTCGATCCGAGTTAATTTCCAAAGGAACACCATGGAGAGACACTATTCGGGAGATGTACAAATCTGCCAGCTGACTAGCGGTTATACTCTCACGAACAGGTAAGAAATGGGCTACTTTGGAAAGACGATCGACCACGACGAAAATAGCATTACTCCCTCTCTTGGTCCTGGGAAAACCGGTAATGAAATCCATACCAATTTTATCCCATTTCCATTCAGGAATAGCTAAGGGTTGAAGGGTGCCAGCAGGCCGTTGATGCTCTGCTTTTACACGACGACAGACGTCGCAATTAGCAATATACTGAGCAATTTCTCTTTTCATCCTAGTCCACCAGAACCTCTGGCGTAGGTCCTGATACATCTTAGTACTACCGGGATGAATAGTGAGAGGAGATTCATGAGCCTCTTTAAGGATCAACTGCCGTAGATGCTGGTTCTTGGGAACCACTAGACGGTTCTCAAAGTACACAACACCATGATCATTTGTGGAGAAACAACTAGCACCTCCGCTAGCAATGTTCTCTTTGATTTTAGATATTCCCTTATCTCGCTTTTGGGCAGCGATGATTTGATCCGTAAGAGTAGGTTTTGCCACCAAGGTGGAAAGAAAACCTTGAGGTACAATGTGAAGGTTAAGCTTCCGAAAGTCCTCATGGAGAAGCAGTTGACTTTGTTGTAACATCAGGTTGTTACAATAAGATTTACGACTTAGCGCATCAGCCATGACGTTGGCTTTCCCTGGGGTGTAGGTTATTCCTAAGTCGAAGTCTGTGATCAATTCAACCCAACGTCTCTGCCTGAGATTCAAATCCGGTTGGGTGAAAATGTACTTCAGACTTTGGTGATCAGTGAATATTTCGCAACGATTACCGAGGAGGTAATGTCGCCAGGTCTTAAGTGCATAGACTACGGCTGCAAGCTCTAGATCATGAGTAGGATAATTCTCCTCATGTGGGTGCAATTGCCGTGAAGCGTAAGCAATTACGTGTCGATCTTGCATAAGAATGCAACCTAGTCCTTGTCGCGAGGCGTCGCAGTAGATAACAAAGTCCTTGGAGAAGTCTGGCGGTACCAGTACGGGAGCAGAGGTCAGGCGTCTTTTCAGTTCCTGAAAGCTGTGCTCACATTGTGGAGTCCACTCGAACTTCTTATCTTTCTTGAGGAGTTCGGTTAGAGGTTTAGCAACTTTGGAGAAGTTTTCGACAAAGCGACGGCAATAGCTCGCTAAGCCCAGAAAACTCCGAACTTGCTTGACCGATTCAGGTGGAGTCCAATTAAGGACGGCTTGAACTCGCTCAGGGTTAATAGCAATACCTTTACCAGATATTACATGACCCAGATAGGTCACTTCTGACAACCAGAATTCACATTTCGAAAATTTGGCATAAAGGCGATGCTCTCGAAGTTTCTTCAACACTAGCCTTAAATGTTCGGCATGTTCTTCCTCGTTCTTGGAGTAGATGAGTATATCATCGAGATAAACTACGACGAATTTATCCAAATACTCCATGAAGATTGAGTTCATTAACCGAGAAAAGGTGGCTGGAGCGTTGGTTAAACCGAAGGACATGACGGTGTACTCGTATTGGCCATAACGAGTAACAAAAGCCGTTTTAGGAATGTCCCCGTTTCGGATTTTGATTTGATGGTAGCCCAACCTCAAATCCATCTTGGAGAAGACTGAGGATCCAGCGAGCTGATCGTACAGGTCGTTGATCCTGGGAAGCGGATATTTGTTCTTGATTGTGACCAAATTGACAGGTCGGTAATCTACAACCATCCGGTCCGTACCATCCTTCTTCTTAACGAATAGGACGGGGCAAGCCCACGGAGATGAGCTAGGTCGGATGAAACCCTTTTTCAAGGACTCATCGAGTTGTTTCTTAAGCTCGGCTAGTTCTAGGGGTGCCATCTTATAGGGTCTTCTAGCAATCGGAACGGTTCCTGGAATGAGATCTATTACGAACTCAACATCCCTGTCAGGTGGAACACCTGGCAATTCCTCTGGGAAGACATCCGGGAAGTCACGGACTACCGGAACGTCCTCAAGGTCTGGCAAAGGGCTGGCGTTAAGAGAATATAATTGTCGCTTGGCTATTCGGGTCAAGACATTGACTATCTTCCCCGAAGGATGGGTGAGTTGAACAGTCCTAGAGAAGCAATCAATTTGGGCATGATGAGCTGACATCCAGTCCATACCCAGAATGATATTAATATCTGAAGATTTAAGGGCTATCAAAGACGCAAGGAAAACAAGTCTGTCGACTTGGATTTCATTTCCATAACTTACCCTAGAGGTCTGCCATCTAGACCCAGGGGTAGAGATTTCCATAGTGGATGGCAAGTCACAGAATGCAACGTTATGCAAACGAGCATAATTTTCAGATATAAAAGAATGAGAGGCTCCTGTATCGAAAAGAACAGATGCCGGGTGGCAATTAACAAGAAGCGTACCGAGAACGACGTTGGGATCCTCTTGAGCTTCTTCGGCAGAGATACAGTTGACATGGCCACGTGAAGCGGTGACCGGCTTGGCGTGGAATATTTTTCCTGTCGGCTTGCCACGGCCAACAGCTTTAGCAGACTGGTTGGGGTTGGTCTGGGGACACTCACGCATATAGTGACCAGATTCCCCACATTTGAAACAAGTCACGGAACTGGTACGTGGAGGAGCATTGTTGGTTGGACCTCCATAGGGCTTGGCCGGTGCAGACTGTTGAACAGGGCGAGGCGCCTGGAAAGATGGCCTCGGGGTGAATCTGGGTGGCAGGGCGGTGTTGGGCACCAACACGCGGCGCTTCTGAGGACCAGCACCGGATGAGGAACCCATATCACGGCCATGCTTGCGTGTTGCGTCATAGTCAGTCTGACCAGTTTCAGCACTGATGGCTTTGTTGACAAGTTTCTGAAAAGATGTGCACTCATGCAGACGGAGGTCGCGGCGAAGCTCAGGACTAAGGCCCTTACGGAACCTTGCTTGCTTCTTGGCGTCAGTAGACACTTCCTCAGTTGCATATCGGGCGAGATTACCAAACTCCCTGCTATAGGCATCCACAGAAAGTCGGCCTTGGGTGAAACTGCAAAATTCTTCACGTTTACGGTCCATGAGACCCTCCGGAATGTGATGTTCACGGAAAGCCTCGCTGAACTCAGCCCAAGTAGTGACATGGCCCGCTGGGCGCATAGCTCCATAATTCTCCCACCATAGACTGGCGGGGCCTTCAAGATGATATGCAACAAAGGTGACCTTGTCAGCCTCCGCTACCAGCGCGGAACGCAGTTTGTGAGAGATACTGCGAAGCCAGTCATCAGCGTCGAGATGCTCGACGGAGTGGTGGAACGTGGGTGGATGCAATTTGATAAAATCACTGAGTGACACCACGTTAGTCCTCTGATGGTGTGCTGTGTTCTGTTCAATACGCTCCAACAAACGGTTGGTCTCCCGCTTGTTTCTCTCAGCTTCCATCATAACCTCGGCTAGGGAAGGAGGATGAGGCGGATTTGCATCCCTGACTTCACTGCCTTCGGCCTGCTCTTGAGGAGCAGGGTTAGTGCGCGTGTTGACCATCCTAGGTAAACAAGACAATGATTTAGTCAGGATGATAAAATTCCGACATAGGATATAAAGTGTAAGGAATAACTCGAAATGCAAGATGATCATCCGTATGACATGGTAAAATACAGAAACTGCTTCTTTATTCCATCGTCATACACACCATACAGGGTTTAGTACAAGACCAAACAAAGTACTATTACGGTGAAAAGAGGATTACATCTCATCGGAGGCATCCCAAGCTCCTATACATTATTTTTCTACACCTCCGGAAAGAGTACAAACTAGGTCATATCCCACGAGTCACGCGGGACGATAGAAGACACAGCTAGTGCGAACTAGTGATACTACCACTAACTCAGACCGATCCGTAGTAGTCCTCGTAGAAGTCGCCTCCATAGCCTGGAAGTTCAACATGATCATCCGGAAACAGACGGTCTCGCGGAGCTTGTGGACCATAGGGGCTAGGATGAGGCCTTGGACCAACAGACGGTGGCCTGCGGGGACCGCGAGGTGGGGTGATGCCTCCTACATCACGCCAAACCATCACGTCCGGCAGAGCAGATCTCACATGATAGAGATCGCGCATATCTGAATATCCAGCTTGCACCGCCGGTGCGAACCGAGTCAAAGTAGCCCAGTGGTCAGCACGGGTATTGAAGAGCTCTAACCTTAAGGCCCGATTTTCACGGTCCTTATCCTCGAGCATCTCAGCAGTGGTGCGAGTCCGTGAATCCTCCTGAGTGGGGTCAGCATAGATAGCCTGGAGATACCCTTGTGCTCCCGGAAGTGATCCTGGCATATACCGGAAATCAGAGTCCCGAAATAGACCAGATCTGACTCGCATAATGGTCATCATAGAGTAGGCGGCGTCCTGCACAGCCATCTCAATAGTAACCCCGAGTCCATAGGAGCAGTGAAGAGGCTCGGTGGATCCAGGATAAGATGGAAATATCCTGACAGTGCAGAGATACTGGCTTTGATTAAAATCTCGGAATTGCTCTTCGACCGTGTACTCGGGATACCAGCGGTATCCAGCCTCAGTCATTATCCTGACCAACTTGGCAGTATGGCCGGGTACATCTAGACATCGAGTCAGGCGAACCACTTGATTGAGGTCGCGAGTGGCCATCTGAAAGCACAATCATAATGCAAAGGCATTAGAATTTCTAACAAAATTTCGGCAGCATAACAGCTGTAAATGCTCAAAAAGGATTTTGAGACATTTGACAAAGGATTTCGTACATACTCAACATCATCATATCAAAGTTCTGAAACCATTCTAACAACATAAGGTGGTAGTAGAACTGAACTAGGCTTGTAACCATCAAACTTATAAGGTACTACTGATTAGTAACTCGTGATCCTGATAGAGAGAATAGATCCTAATTCCTTAACCCCCGGTGGAAGAATGGACTGACTCAGATCAGAAAGTCATAAGGTATAAGGAGTAAAAAGAGCCTTACATTCCAACCCACAAACAATTCCCCTACATATAAGTAAAGAATTTCTAGACTCAACATCGACCAGTTTGGCTTGGAGAACCTACGGGCAGTCCGGCTCTGACGCCAACGCTGTCAGGACCCCGACTCGATGTCACATCGATCTAGCCGGTAACACCTCATATCACTTTGCGGCCTCACGCACGGTATCCCCACGGGTGTCGCCTTACCTTTGCCCGGGACCGTTTGCGCCTTTTGGCTCACGTATATGATAGTGTCGCTAGCATCCATATGATAAGGAGCCCGGGCTGACATGACTAGTCGTAAACCCAAAGTGGCACAGACTTACAGGGACAGGCATCCATGACCCAGCTCCGAATGTGTCGGTCATCAGCAAATGGGTCCGGGCTGTAGCACTGGGCTAGCAGGACTCCGGTAAACCGGGCTGTAGTGGGCTAACAGGACTCCGGTACTCAAAGCGTGACATTTCCCCGAAGGGACAGACACAGAAACGAAGAAGGACACATGCCGGCCAGCCTAAGTGTTCCAGAGCAGTAGCAGGCTACCATGGCTCAGCGGTAACACTAGGAGACATTTCCCGGTAAGAGAGGCTACTAAAGATAAACAACTAGATAGTCAGATCCCACACATACCAAGCATTTCAATCATACACACAATATGCTCGATATGTGCAATACAACGAAACATCACAACATGACTCTACGACACAAGTACTTTATTTAAGGCTCAGGGAGCCATACATAACATACACAGAGGTACATGTCTCACGACCCAACATTCAAGTCATACAGTCATACAAACCAGCAGCGGAAGTACATTGTCTGAGTACAGACAAATAGTAAAATAAAAGAGGCTTGGAAAGCCTAGCTATACTACGTGGTCCATCACAAGCTCAGGGTCACCACCTGGGTCTTTAGCCTACTCGTTGATGTCAACGTCTACATAGAACCCATCAGAAGGGGTTGCAGCGTCTTCTGTAAAATGTAGATTATAGCAACATGAGTACAAAGGTACTCAGCAAGACTTACATCAGATCCTACATACATGCATATTATCAAGAAGGGTTGGTGGAGTTATTGCAGCAAGCCAGCTTTGACTCTTGGCTAGACTATCCTACGATACTCCAACTTGAAATGGTTTTGCGCACACGAGTCCACTACTCACCACTTCAATACACTACCGAGGATCCACCTCCGTCTTCCTACGGAAGAGCCATCCTCGGCACTCACACTTATCTTGAGGCTTTTAGTAGTTTCCATTTACTTGTCTATGAACTGTATAGGCAACCAAGTAGTCCTTTACCACGGACGCGGCTATTCGAATAGATCATGTTAACCCTGCAGGGGTGTACTTCTTCATACATGTTTCCACCACTTAGCGTCTGCACACGACATGTGCTCGGCAGACTTCAAGCGAAAGCCGACGTGGGTGTAGACCACGACCTACCTAAACACTTAAGCCTCTAGTCCAGGTTTATCGCCTATTCAGGTTCCATCTGCAGGGAGTCCGGCCGAGGTTTCCCATACGGCCCCGAACGATGTGAACAGAGTTCCCGAGATACCTAACGGGTATTCGGTACACCCGGCCATGTACCTACCGCATCACAGCCCACCCCTACGGTCAGCGCTGTCCACGGCCTCCAGTAGGCTACAAACACCAGAAACTACTTGCAACTCCTGGACAGAGAGCTAGGGTGAATAAGAAGTCGAGCGGGGTCATATTTCAGGGCCCAATGCATGGTAGTAGCTGAATCTTAAATCACATATACAGATCTCAGTGCTTAAGGTCGGCTTCAATGAAACAACCCACCATGTACTCCTACATGGCCTCTCATCGATACCTTTACCAAACCGTGTTCACCACACCACTCTCATTACCGACATTAACATTTCACTCTAGCCCATCACCCAGATGAACCAGACCTGACACGACTCTAAGCATAGCAGGCACAGCAAGGTAGGAACAACACATACACATGGCTCAATCAACTCCTACACATGCTAGTGGGTTTCATCTAGTTACTGTGGCAATGACAGGTCATGCAGAGGAAATGGGTTCAACTACCGTAGCACACAGCAGTTTGAAACGCGTTGTCTTAATGCAGTAAAAGAGAGCAGGAGCGAGAACATGGGATTGTATCGATATGATCAAATGGTTGGTTGCTTGCCTGATGGTTCGATGCACGGATACGGTTCTTCGTTAGGGTAATCACGGTACTCCTCGGAGGCAGAACCTGTCGTAAAGGACACCGATACACAACCATCACCAAACAATGTGCAACAATATGATGCATGCATGAAACATGGCAATATGAGTGTGTTGGGCTAATGCAACTAAAAACCAGAAGGGTTTGAACAAATTTGAATCAAAGATTCAAATTT
>NW_025232017.1:9550-10386 GCF_018294505.1 Triticum aestivum | reverse complement strand
GTGGCCATGGACGAGGGCGTAGGTGAAGCTCCTCCGGTGGTTGGGTTAAGGATGGTGTCGACGACGCGGATCTGCGGCCGTGGACGGGGCGTCAGAAGCTGCTCCGGTGGTTGGGTTAAGGATGGTGTCGACGATGTGGATCTGCGGTCGTGGACGGGGCGTCAGAAGCTGCTCCGGTGGTTGGGTTAAGGGTGGTGTCGACGATGCGGATCTGCGGCCGTGGTCGGGGTGCCAGAAGCTGCTCCGGTAGGTTGGATGAGGGCGTGAGGAAGCGGATCTGAGGCCGTGGACTTGTGAGTTGGCAAAGCGGCCCCGGTAGGGTTGAGAATGGTATAGGCGAAGCTACTCCGGTAGGGTTGACGATGGTGTCGGCGAAGCGGCTCCGGTAGGGTTGAGGAAGGTGTTGGCGAAGCGGCTCCGGTAGGGTTGAGGAAGGTGTCGGTGAAGAGGATCAGAGGCCGTCGACGGGGGCGTCGGTGGGGCGGCTCCGGGGGGTGTGGACGAAGCGTCTGCGGTGGGGAGTACGAATGAGCCGCTACAGATGCGAGGCGGTTGACAAGAGTACCGGCGAAGCAGATCCGGCGCCGTGGACAAGGCCGGCACTGAATGGGCTGTGGTACAGTGGTGGATGAGCAGTCTACTTGTTTCTAGGGGAGGTGGGAGGGGTAGATGCGGCCGCAGAAGCAGATCCGGCGAGGTGGACGCCGCTGGCAATGAATGGGCTATGGTACGCCGGTGGATGAGCAGTCTAGGGTTTCGAGAGGGGAGGGGAGAAAGGGCGTTGAAGTACGGACGGCGTGATGTAAGATGCTCTGGTGCTGTGGAGTTAGTCGTTT
>NW_025232017.1:1017-1646 GCF_018294505.1 Triticum aestivum | reverse complement strand
TTTTGAGCTACAAGACCCTAAGATTGAAAAGCATTTCAAATGAACTCTAAAAAGGTTGAAAGTTGGCATGGTATCATCATTTCATCCACATAGCATGTTCAAGAAAGTTGAGAGGGTTACGGCAAAAACTGGATGCACTTCGTGTACAAAACGGACAATCTCTTTCAAAGTATCAGGATTTCATACGGAAACTCATCTGTTACAAAGGGATTTCATTTTTAATACTTATTTGAACTCCTGACTTTTTGTGCGTTCAAAATGCACCATTTATAGCCACATCATCATTTTTCAATCCTTTCTGACTTCATTTGTTATTTTTCATGCATTTACTAATTATTTTGAGCTATAAGACCCTAAAATTGAAAAGCATTTCAAATGAACTCTGAAAAGGTTGAAAGTTTGCATGGTATCATCATTTCATCCACATAGCATGTGCAAGAAAGTTGAGAGGGTTACGGCAAAAACTGGATGCACTTCGTGTACAAAACGGACAATCTCTTTCAAAGTATCAGGATTTCATACGGAAACTCGTCTGTTATAAAGGGATTTCATTTTTTAGAACTTATTTGAACTCCTTACTTTTTGTGTGTTTAAAATGCACCATTCAAAGCCACATCATCATTTTTCAA
>NW_025232017.1:0-771 GCF_018294505.1 Triticum aestivum | reverse complement strand
AATTGAAAAGCATTTCAAATGAACTCTAAAAAGGTTGAAAGTTTGCATGGTATCATCATTTCATCCACATAGCATGTGGAAGAAAGTTGAGAGGGTTACGGCAAAAACTGGATGCACTTCGTGTACAAAACGGACAATCTCTTTCAAAGTATCAGGATTTCATACGGAAACTCGTCTGTTATAAAGGGATTTCATTTTTTAGAACTTATTTGAACTCCTTACTTTTTGTGTGTTTAAAATGCACCATTCAAAGCCACATCATCATTTTTAATCCTTTCTGACTTCATTTGTTATTTTTCATGCATTTACTAATTATTTTGAGCTACAAGACCCTAAAATTGAAAAGCATTTCAAATGAACTCTAAAAAGGTTGAAAGTTGGCATGGTATCATAATTTCATCCACATAGCATGTGCAAGAAAGTTGAGACGGTTACGGCAAATACTAGATGCACTTCGTGTACAAAACGAACAATCTCTTTCAAAGTATCAGGATTTCATCCGGAAACTCGTCTGTTACAAAGGATTTCATTTTTTAAAACTTATTTGAACTCCTGACTTTTTGTGTGTTCAAAATGCACCACTCAAAGCCACATCATCATTTTTCAATCCTTTCTGACTTCATTTGTCATTTTTCATGCATGTACTAATTATTTTGAGCTATAAGACCCTAAAATTGAAAAGCATTTCAAATGAACTCTGAAAAGGTTGAAAGTTGGCATGGTATCATCATTTCATCCACATATCATGTGCAAGAAAGTTGAGAGGGTTAC
>NW_025232016.1:0-10386 GCF_018294505.1 Triticum aestivum | reverse complement strand
GAGTGTGTTGGCGATGGGGATGGGGGAGAGAGGTTAAATGTGGTGCTGATGGCGAAGGTAATGGGTCCATATACCCGCGAAATGGGCGTGTTCCGGCTGGAAATTGGGGCTGATTTGCCACATGCCGGAGGGGAACGTGACGAAGAGCATTAGTTGGCACTCTTCCAGGTGGATACGTGGTTGCAACATTGTCAGGGCGGAAGTGGCAACTGCACGGACGACAACGGCATTGATCGGGCTGCACGCGGGAGGAAGAGACCGAGCCAAAAGTTTCCTCCCGCTCGAGCAGTTGGTGGAGGACGCATGCTCCAAACCAATGACCCACATTATTTGAAGGGTTGAATATGGAGCACCCTTCAATGCAGGCCGAAGACTGGATGACGAGTATGCTAAAATGACATTCTCAGTCAAAAGTCGCCATATTGGTCGGGCGACTGCTATAGAATCTGTCTCTTAGTCGCAAAAATAGAAAACTGGAAGCTGGACCACTAGATTGAGGATGGATGGCACAAATTCAATGGGACGGATGTGTACGCAGAAATGCACGCTTCTGTGCAAAAAGGACCCTTGTTTCTAACGAATTAGCTCCCGTAATAGTCCTAGCACTGATTGGGAAGGAGGCAGCGAAACGAAAAAGGGCAAGTGTTGACCTAAGACGTGAAATGACGAAAATGCCCTCGGTGGGGCATAGAAATAACAGGCGGTGGCACGTTGGAGGGCACAACACTAATTGCGGCAGTGTTTTTGGTTTGATCCGACGGTCGAGGTCTTCCGGGAGCGAGATCGAATGGTCGAAAACGCATCAAGAAATCGATCCGACGACCGAGAGTGCCCAAGCTCTAGAGCGCAGGGGCGCCCACGGTTCTTATTTCAGGATTTGCTCCCGTGATAGTCCCATCTGACCATCTCCCTTGTTGCTTCGCGGCGGCGCTCCAGATCCGGTGCCAAGCGCATCCCTTCCATTCCCCCGCTACTCCGACTCAAGGCCGCCATCGGACATCGCGCCCCACATCTCCGAGCGGCAACTGACCGTCGTCGCCACGGTGAGCTCCACGGCGGGGCTGGGCCCCGCCGGCGTAGGTGCCTTCGAGGCACCGCATGACGTTCACCGTGCCCGCCTCCGGCACATCTACGACGTGGATGAGCTCACCCCGTCCGCGCCCAAGCTGCAAGGTGGCCACTTCTCCCCTGCTTTCCTTTCCGGCAACGCCGCCCCTATGTACAATCATTTTATTACTATTTTGGGTAGTGGATTTGGAGAATTTGTGACATTCCACTCCGCAGTTTGTTTGTGTCAGTTTCCTTAACAAACGGCAATGCACTCCATATCCTTTGATGAAGGTTTAAAAACCTTCAACTTCGTACTACAAGTCAGGCTCATGTACTAGTGCATGCTTGTACAGGAACCGATCAAGTGCTTCTGCTAGCTCTTGTGTACGTGAGTGTCTCTTGGCGGAATTCAGTTTCGGCCATCTCAAACAGTCTCTCTTGGTATGTTATGTTCCGTTCCATCATTTCTTTCCCCCAGAGATTTCAAAATCCTCACTGACAAGGCTGAGCCCCGTGGTCTCGCTAAACCTGCATGCAGATCTTCGGCTCGACGAAATGCACCGGAGCACCACCCAGCGCCCGGGCCACCGCGGCGCCGCGGGCTGCCGCCAAGCGCGACCGCCTCAGCGCCCTCCCGGACGAGCTCCTGCACCACATCATGTCATTCTTGAAGGCGTGGGAGGTGGTCCGCACCTGCGTGCTCGCGCGGCGGTGGCGCCACCTTTGGGCGTCCGCGCCCTGCGTTGATCTCCGCGTGCGCCTCTCCACTGGCCGCTACGGCGACCCGCCTGAAAAGTTCCGCGACTTCGTGCACCGGCTCTTCCTCCTACGTGAAGCGTCAGCCCCCGTGGTCATGCTCCGCCTGCGGTCGAGCGACCAAGAAGCAGGCTTCACCGATGACGACGCCAGCGTGTGGATGAGGGCCGCCATCAAGCGCAACACGCGGGTTATCCATCTCACCGGGCGTTGTTCGGAGATCGCGTCGTTGGACCGCGTGTCGTTCATCTCTTGCCACCTCAAGGTCTTGAAGTTGTTGTATGCCATGCTCGACTACAGGATCCTCAGGCAGCTTTCTTCTAGTTGCACGTCTTTGGAAGTACTAGGTCTGAAGGATTGCTTGGTGGCGGGCCCTAGGATTGTGTCCGCCTCTTTGAAGACTTTAATCATGCTCGAATGCGAAATCAGTTGCGCCTTCTCCATTGCTGCTTCGAACCTCCTACTTCTACACCTCATCACACCTTACGTCCGAGTCCCATCATTCAAGAATTTGGGGTCACTTGTCACAGCTACTATCATACTTGATGACTTTTCCTTGGGTGATGATAATGAATACATCAGTGATGAAGATTATTGTGATGGAACTACTGATGATGACGGGGATGATAGCGACGATAATGATTGGACAAAGAGCTCGAAGATTCATGATGAGTCTTCCTTGAGTGATGGTGTTGGATATGATGATTTTATAAGGTTTGGATATGGACATGGTTTTGCTGAAGGAATTTACAGGCATGATCGTCACAAGGATAATTATGATTATGGTGGTGATATCGACAGCGATGACAATACCTATGCATACAGTGAGATTGCAAATGATGCAAAGTATGGCTACAAAGGTAAAAGCCTGATTTCCAATAAAGACAGTATCTATGGTGGATATAGAGAATGCAATGATGCGAAGATTTTAGGTGGCCGTTATATTCTTCAGAGTCTTTCAAGTGCCAGGACTTTGGAGTTGTTGACTGATGCTGGAGAGGTATAGCTGTCGCCACCTTTTACTATTTTCTGTATCTTCGAGTATATATGAAAATTTCCTTGAAATAGCCATAATTGTTTTTTTTCTTAACAACTTTTTTCTGATGTTTGCAAAAGAAATTTATGTTGCTCCCAACAGAATACACATGTACAATGAGCACATTTCTTACATAAGTAGCAACACCTGGTTAGAAAGGCACGGTTGGCTTGGAGAAGAGTTCAGATCAAGAAATTAGTAGTAGCTCCTTTCATCATCAAATGTAGTAGGTGAAATCAATGAGATATGGAAGTATGAAGCTTCAAGAGAGCATTATATATTATTTCAGATTATTGTTTGTTATTTTTTACATTCTTGAAGTAGTGTATCTTTTTAAATGATTACTGTTCAAATCGTTGTGTAATTAACTATTTTGAGTCTGCGTACCAGTATAACGGCAATGTCCCTTCACATTATAGAAAAGAACGAGGAATCATATTTTACCAATAGGTACTAATCATGGTAACACATCATTATATGTCTTAATTTCTTTCTCGTGGTTGGTATTTGTTTTCATCTCTGCATATTAAATAAACCTCTTGTATTCAATATATAAAATATAAATTGATTCAAATTACTATGTTTAATTGTTGAACACTCATTTTATGTGCAATATGTAGGTGGTTCTGAGTAGGGAACTGAATACATGTCCAAATTTTGGCAACCTGAAGACCCTGTCCCTTGGCGAATGGTGTATGACTGCAGACTTTGATGCATTAATTTTCTTGCTACAACACTCACCTAATATACATAAGCTCTTTCTCAAACTTAAAATTGTATGTGTAATTACATATTTGGGGCTTATGCTTACTTGATTATCTTTTAGTTTTGAGTATTTTAGCACATGCCTAACAACAACTTTTTTATCTGCAAAAGAACTTCAATACCAGAGAGGCATCAGAAACAGGTATCAAACTACAGGGAAGATCATTTACTTGCAAAGATCTTCGAATGGTGAAGATCACATGCTCAAAGGATGATGGGAGAGTCCATAAGCTGGCAAATTTGTTTATGGCAAATGGTATACCAGTCGAGAAAATTTATGTCCGCCACAGCGGGAGTGCTTGTGAGTCATACCTTCTCTTCAGATGGCATTTTGTATTTATTTTCATTATCAGCAGTTTTACTTGATTGTATGTTCCTTCAGACCGTCAGCAAATAGCACAGGATATTAAGCAGATTATATATGCACATAAAAACATGTGGCTTAGGTATAGGTATGCCGCCGGCCGGCCTGGCCCATGGCCTTTGCCACGTCATCGATCCGCGTCCTATGCCACGTCATCGATCCAGGGCTCTGCCGATCCGTGGCCGTAGCTATGCCGTCGGCATAGATTTGTGCTAATTTTTTTCTATTTTATTTTTTCTCATTTTTATTTTGTTTTCAAAATGAATTTGATTAACTTAAATATGCCTTATGTAAAAAAACATACCTTAATTATATATCGATCGCCCCCTCACGGACGTCGCTGCCGCCCTGTCACGGCGGGGGTAAACAGGACGGGGTACCTGGGGGGTAGCAATGCCGCCAGGTCTTGTGGTGGGCCCTCCTACACGTGTGGAAGCGTGGTGGCAGGCGCAAGCACCCGACACACGGCTCCGGGGTGTGCCCCTCTCACGGGCGTCGATGCCACCGTGTCACGGAGGGGGGAAACGGCCACATCGGGTCGATACGGAGGGAATCTTGGGATGGGTTGAACCGGAACCGTGTTCGGGGGTGTAGCTATATGAAAAGGTCCATCGGTCAAACCCTGTCCGGCGAAAGTCAAAAGACTAGATCCGCCGTAGAGGAACCCGTACGTGCTCCCGCATGAGCAAGTTTCGTACGTCGCCCGATTGGGCCAGGTCCCCGCCTCGGTCCAGCTGGGCTACAATCAAGGCTACAATCAACGCTCCCACTTGGGCCCTGCCCTTTTTGTCTGGCCAATAATTTTCGTACGTTTTACCATCATCCGGCTGGTCATCGTACGCGGTCATCGTACGTGCTCCTAACTGGCGCCTTCAGCGCCGGTTGGAGTTTCTGGCGCCCAGGCGGGTCCTTGTATGGGCCAGGCCCACAAACACGAAGCAGTGCAATACACTAGTAGCGTGAAAAAGAAAACTCCAAAAATACAACGCTGCTGAGGAATCGAATTCGCGACCCTTACCTCTAGTAAGAGGTTGGATTACCACTCCAGCTACTACAGAATTATGAACCATTGCAGCGCCACGATACATAAGAACACAACACTGTAGCCCGTCGGTTTTGAATTATTTGAAATCATTTTAGAAAAACGCGATTTCTTTTGACAAAAATGTGACATTTTTTTAAATTCCACAGATTTTAAAAAGAATCACGAATTTCCGAAAAAAATCATCAATCTTCAAAAAAGTTCACAAAATTTGAAAATGTTCATCAATTTTTAAAAAGTCCAGAAAATCTAAAAAATTGTTCATTCATTTTGAACAAAAAGTTCATCGATTCTCAAAAAGAGTATCGATTTTCAAAAGAGTTCATCGATTTGAGAAAAGTTCAAAAAATTGATTTTGAAAAATAGTTCACAAATCTAAAAAAATCCATCAATTTTGGAAAAAAGTTCACCAAAATTGGAAAAAGTTCATCAAATTTTAAAAAAGTTCATCAATTTTGGAAAAAAGTTCATTGATTTCAAAAAAAGTTCATCCAATTCAAAAAAAGTTCATCCAATTCAAAATAGTTCATTGAATTTGAAAAAAGTTCATCAATTTTGGAAAAACTTCATCAATTTGAAAAAATTTCATTCAAATGAACAAAAGAAAAAACATTGAACAAAACCGTTCCGAATACACAAGAAAAACGAAAAAGAGGCATGAGAAGAAAAGAGTGAAGAAGATGTCCTTGGACACATGGGTTGAGGATGGTGGGGTGGTTAATGTATGGTGTGAACGACGAGGAGGTTGCGGGTTCGATTCCACCCGTCGCGCTTGCATTTTTGTGGTTTGTAACAGAGAAAAGAGAAGGGACAATGGGCCGAGCCCAAGAAGACGCATGAAGGAGGGGGGTGTGCACCCGTTTGCGCAGATGCCTGTACCGGGCGCCCAAGGAGGGGGGGTGTGCACCCGTTTGCGCAGATGCCTGTACCGGGCGCAACGGGCGCCGAATAGGATCTGGCCTCCCGCATGGGAGTTCCTATACACCGCTTTCTGCGTCAAGTAGACGAGAGTTCGCACAGGGGAGTTCGTTCGCGGGCTTTCTGGGCCGCGATGCTTCTTTCTCGCGCGGTTCTTTCTTTCTAGCGCGCGCCCGACTTATTTTTTTTTAACATAACGCCCGACTTATTCTTTGTTTCTTTCTTTGTAGCGCGCGCCCGACTGGGTTTGGAAACTGTTTCTTCCAGGTCTGTTTCTGGTTCTCGTTCTGCTGTTTGTGTTGAGATTGAAAATAGGAAAAAGGAGAAAAAAACATTGAACCATGAAGAAAAAATGGAGAGAAAAAATGTTACGGAAAGTGTATATAAATCTTTGTGATTTTTCTTTCACTGCTGTGACGCTCGCTAGTGATTTTTCTTCTTCTAAAAAAATACATCTACACGACAGGAACTGACACAGAAAGTAGGAACAGAGACATAAAGCTGGTTCTTGCCGCTGTTTCATTGCTATACAAGAAACATAAAGCTGGTTCTTGATTAAAAAAAGTCAAGGCAGTCAAAATTGTTCATCAATTCAAAAGTTGTTATTCAAATTGACAAATTATTCTTGGATTCCAAAAAATTTCATGACATTCAAAGAACGTCCTTGAATTCAAAAAATTGTAACCTAGACACTACATGTTTTGCATACATATTGTAAAGCAGTTGCATGTATGCATCCATATTGTATTCAGTGTTCAAACAATACGATCATGTTGAGAATTAAGATTTTTCATCTAAACCCTCCCATAAACTTTTTGTTCACAACTTAGTTTAAAGATGTGTGGGGGTGGGGGAGGGGGGCAATGGCCCTCTCAGGCTAACACATAGCTCCACCCCTGCACGACACACCATAGACGAATTGCAATGATACTATGTGAAGGAAATATGCCCTAGAGGCAATAATAAAGTTGTTATTTATATTTGATAAATGTTTATTATTTATGCTAGAACTATATTAACCGAAAACTTATTATATGTGTGAATACATAGACAAACATAGTGTCACTAGTATGCCTCTACTTGACTAACTCGTTAATCAAAGATGGTTAAGTTTCCTAGCCATGGACAAAGAGTTGTCATTTGATAAACGGGATCACATCATTAGAGAATGATGTGATTGACTTGACCCATCCGTTAGCTTAGCACTTTGATCATTTAGTTTATTGCTATTGCTTTCTTCATAACTTATACATGTTCCTATGACTATGAGATCATGCAACTCCCGAATACCGGAGGAACACTTAGTGTGCTATCAAACGTCACAACGTAACTGGGTGACTATAAAGATGCTCTACAGGTGTCTCCGATGGTGTTTGTTGAGTTGGCATAGATCGAGATTAGGATTTGTCACTCTGAGTATCAGATAGGTATCTCTGGGCCCTCTCGGTAACGCACATCACTATAAGCCTTGCAAGCATTGTGACTAATGAGTTAGTTACGTGATGATGCATTACGGGACGAGTAAAGAGACTTGCCGGTAATGAGATTGAACTAGGTAAGATGATACCGACGATCGAATCTCGGGCAAGTAACATACCGATGACAAAGGAAACAACATATGTTGTTATGCGGTTTTACCGATAAAGATCTTCGTAGAATATGTAGGAACCAATATGAGCATACAGGTTCCGCTATTGGTTATTGACCGGAGATAAGTCTCGGTCATATCTACATAGTTCTCGAACCCGTAGGGTCCGCACGCTTAACGTTCGGTGACGATCGGTATTATGAGTTTATGTGTTTTGATGTACCGAAGGTAGTTCGAAGTCTTGGATATGATCACGGACATGACGAGGAGTCTCGAAATGGTCGAGACATAAAGATCGATATATTGGATGACTATGTTTGGACATCGGAATGGTTCCGGGTGAGTTCGAGCATTCACCGGAGTACAGGGGGGTTACCGGAACCCCCCGGGGAGTATATGGGCCTTAGTGGGAGAGAGGAGGAGGCGGCCTAGGAGGGGGCGCGCCCCCCAAGCCCAATCCGAATTGGGAGGGGGCCGGGCCCCCTTTCCTTCCTCCCTCTCTCCTCCTCCCTTCCTCTCCTACTCCAACTAGGGAAGGGGGGGGGGGAATCCTACTCCCGGTAGGAGTAGGACTCCCCTAGGGCGTGCCATAGAGAGGGCCGGCCCTTCCCCTCCTCCACTCCTTTATATACCGGGGGGCACCCCAAAGACGCACAAGTTGATCTCTTAGCCGTGTGCGGTGCCCCCCTCCATAGATTTCCACCTCGGTCATATCGTTGCAGTGCTTAGGCGAAGCCCTACGCCGGTAGCTTCATCATCACCGTCATCACGCCGTCATGTTGACGAAGCTCTCCCTCGACACTCAGCTGGATCGAGAGTTCATGAGATGTCACCGAGCCGAACGTGTGCAGATCACGGAGGTGCCGTACTTTCGGTAATAGGATCGGTCGGATTGTGAAGACGTACGTCTATATCAACCGCGTTGTCATAACGCTGCCGCTTACGGTCTACGGGGGTACGTGGACTACACTCTCCCCTCTTGCTACTATGCATCACCATGATAGATCTTGCGTGTGTGTAGGATTTTTTTTGAAATTACTGCATTCCCCAAACAGTGGCATCCGAGCCAGGTCTATGCGTACATGTTATATGCACGAGTAGAACACAAAGAGTTGTGGGCGATAATAGTCATATTGCTTACCAGCATGTCATACTTTGATTCGGCGGTATTGTTGGATGAAGCGGCCCGGACCGACATTACGTGTACGCTTACGCGGGACTGGTTCTACCGACGTGCTTCGCACACAGGTGGCTGGCGGGTGTTAGTTTCTCCAACTTTAGTTGAATCGAGTGTGACTATGCCCGGTCCTTGTTGAAGGTTAAAACAACACACTTGACGAAAAATCATTGTGGTTTTGATGCGTAGGTAAGAACGGTTCTTGCTCAGCCCATAGCAGCCACGTAAAACTTGCAACAACAAAGTAGAGGACGTCTAACTTGTTTTGGCAGGGCATGTTGTGATGTGATATGGTCAAGACATGATGCTAAATTTTATTGTATGAGATGATCATGTTTTGTAACAGAGTTATCGGCAACTGGCAAGAGCCATATTGTTGTCGCTTTATTGTATGAAATGCAATCGCCATGTAATTGCTTTACTTTATCACTAAGTGGTAGCTATAGTCGTAGAAGCAATAGTTGGTGAGACGACAACGATGCTTCGATGGAGATCAAGTTGTCAAGCCGGTGACGATGGTGATCATGACGGTGCTTTGGAGATGGAGATCAAAGGCACAAGATGATGATGGCCATATCATATCACTTATATTGATTGCATGTGATGTTTATCCTTTATGCATCTTATTTTGCTTAGTTCGACGGTAGCAATATAAGATGCTCTCTCACTAAATTTCAAGGTATAAGTGTTCTCCCTGAGTATGCACCGTTGCTACAGTTCGTCGTGCTAAGACACCTCGTGATGATCGGGTGTGATAAGCTCTACGTTCACATACAACGGGTGCAAGCCAGTTTTGCACATGCAGAATACTCGGGTTAAACTTGACGAGCCTAGCATATGCAGATATGGCCTCGGAACACTGAGACCGAAAGGCCGAGCGTGAATCATATAGTAGATATGATCAACATAGTGATGTTCACCATTGGAAACTACTCCATCTCACGTGATGATCAGACATGGTTTAGTTGATATGGATCACGTGATCACTTAGATGATTAGAGGGATGTCTATATAAGTGGGAGTTCTTAAGTAATATGATTAATTGAACTTTAATTCATCATGAACTTAGTACCTGATAGTATTTTGCATGTCTATGTTGTTGTAGATAGATGGCCCGTTCTGTTGTTCTGTTGAATTTTAATGCATTCCTAGAGAAAGCTAAGTTGAAAGATGATGGTAGCAACTACACGGACTGGATCCGTAACTTGAGGATTATCCTCATTGCTGCATAGAATAATTACGTCCTGTAAGCACCGCTAGGTGACAAACCCGCTGCAGGAGCAACGCCAAATGTTATGAACGTCTTGCAGAGCAAAGCTGATGACTACTCGATAGTTCAGTGTGCCATGCTTTACGGCTTAGAACCGGGACTTCAACGACGTTTTGAACGTCATGGAGCATATGAGATGTTCCAGGAGTTGAAGTTAATATTTCAAGCAAATGCCCGGATTGAGAGATATGAAGTCTCCAATAAGTTCTACAGCTGCAAAATGGAGGAGAATAGTTCTGTCAGTGAACATATACTTAGAATGTCTGCGTACCTGATACGTCTCCAACGTATCTATAATTTTTGATTGTTCCATGCTATTATATTACCCCTTTTGGATGTTTATGGGCTTTATTTTACACATTTATATCATTTTTGGGACTAACCTACTAACCGGAGGCCCAACCCATATTGCTTTTTTTT
>NW_025232015.1:8825-10387 GCF_018294505.1 Triticum aestivum | reverse complement strand
GCGGACGAGACCAGAGTCCATCCAGAAGAAGTCGACGATGTCACTCTGGAAAGGTGGATGGTAGCCGTTACCGGGAACAGGGACAACCCGCGCGGAGCCAGAAGGATTCCTCCACTCGACCACGACAACATCCCAAACAAGGTACACTTGCTCTGCTTTCCGTCGTGTCTTTGTTGTATTCATTCTTGCCGATCCTGTCGACTGGTCGACTGATCGTTGTTTGGGCGACTGCTAGGCCTTCACCGAGCTGTACTCGATGCCCAATGGGGCACAAACTTCGACTGAAGAAGGCGAGGCGAGCGGGGGCGAGGCGAGCGGAGGTGAGGCGAGCGGGGGCGAGAGCCAGGGAGAGGAGGAATGGGACTCGGATGCTGCAGGGGATGACGACGACGATGATGATGATGAAGGTGATGAAGATGACCTCGAGGACGAGGAAGAAGAGGAGGAGGAGGTCGTTCCACCGCGCTCAGAAAAGCGGTCGAAACTTGTCCACGACCCCTCGACCGAACGTGGTAAGGGGGTAGCAACCGCTGCCCAGTCGACCAAGCGCCCTCGGACCACCTCTCCGGCGCCGACTGAAAAGGCGCCGAAGCAGCCCAGGGCGGCCTCATCGAAGCCGGCCAAGCTTCTGCCGAAGATGAAGGTGTCCATCCCCACCATTTCAGGGTAATAGTCTTGTTCATATTTTCTTATTCTTATGCGAACTTTATCTCTGGTCGACACTGATGTTAGTCGACTGATCCTTTGGAGCTGCAGTGCTGCTACTTCTGAGACCTCGACCCGGGCCGATGACCACGAGATGGAGGATGCCGCGACTTCGAATCCAGGTGCCGTGTTCTTAATACCATACTTAGTCGACTGACTCGCGATCTCTGATCCTGACACTTCTCTGCAGCTCCACCCAACACTGTTATCGATCTGCCTGATGATGATGAGGATGAGGAGCCGCTGAAGCACAGGAGGAGTCGGAAAGCGCCTGCCGGCAAGGCGTCTCAGGATGCGTCAGCGCCTGAGATTCTGACTGTGGAGGGAGAGAACACCACTCGACACACGGTGACCTTCGCGACCCCACTGACGAGTGCTCAGCAGCCTTCCCTCTTCACGACTCACCACGTCCCAGAGGACCAAGCTGGTGCGGCGAAGGAGGCGATACGCCAGGCGGGACTCATGATGGAGCAGCTGAAGACCATCCGGGATGCGAGTCAAGCAGCCTATGACGCCAGCTCTGCCCTCCAAAGCAATGTCCAGGTCAGTCGACTGCTGTTTGTTCTGTTGGATACGCTCCCAAAAACTTTTCTTTTCCGGGATTTATATTGGTCACCCACTGGGAGTGTTGAATAAACTCCGTGTTAGCGGGGGCACGCTGAGTGCACCCGCTGGGTGTAGTCCCCAAAGCTAGGGTCGACTGCTGGCAGTCGGCCTTAGGCTTTATAATGTCGATCTTTCTATCAGTCGACTGGTCGACTGGATTTCGCAAACCGGTGGGGGCACGCTGAGTGCACCCACTGGGTGTAGTCCCCGAGACTGTGGTCGACTGCTTGCAGTTGATCACAGTCTTAGAT
>NW_025232015.1:0-4255 GCF_018294505.1 Triticum aestivum | reverse complement strand
GAAGTTCTTTCCTCAAGATATATGCAACATATGGAATCGTCCAGTCGGGAATGACTACCAAAACCTCCATGATCAAGTCGACCACCGCTGGGACTTCAACTTCAGTCGGATCTGTGGCACTCTTGGGCTGCGGAGTTTCTTCGGTAAAAGGATCTTCTTTGACTGATGGAGTATGTATATGCTCCAAGAACACACCACTCGGAATGGCTTCTCTCTTGGAACCTATCTTTGCTAGATCATCAGCTGCTTGATTCTTCAGTCGGGGTATATGATGGAGCTCCAACCCCTCGAACTTTTTCTCCAGCTTCCTCACTGCACTGCAGTATCCAGTCATGGCTGGGCTTCTTACGTCCCACTCTTTCATCACTTGGTTGACCACTAAATCTGAGTCGCCATAAACCATTAGGCGACGGACGCCGAGTGAAATGGCCATGCGCAACCCATATAGGAGGGCCTCATATTCTGCCTCATTGTTGGAGGAGTCAAAGTGAATCTGGAGCACATATCTGAGCTTATCTCCTCTGGGGGAAACCAGGACAACCCCAGCACCGGAACCATTCAACATCTTAGAGCCATCAAAGAACATGGTCCAATGCTCCGAGTGAACTTCAGTCGGCTGTTGCTGTTCGACCCACTCGGCTAGGAAATCTGCTATTGCCTGGGACTTAATGGCTTTCTTTGCCTCAAACTTGATATCAAGGGGAAGAAGTTCAATCGCCCATTTGGCCACTCGACCAGTTGCATCTCTGTTGTGCAAAATCTCTGATAGTGGAGTGTCGCTGACGACTGTGATTGAATGGTCAGAGAAATAATGAGCAACCTTCTTCGTGGTCATGTATATTCCATACACAAGCTTCTGATAATGAGGATATCTCTGCTTGGATGGAGTCAAGACTTCAGACAAATAATACACTGGACGCTGAACTTTGAGAGCTTTTCCTTCTTCTTCCCGCTCGACCGTTAGCACAGTACTGACGACTTGTCCTGTGGCTGCGATGTAGAGCAACAGAGGCTCTTTGCTGATTGGAGCAGCAAGCACCGGCTGGGTGGAGAGCAGAGCTTTTAGCTCGGCAAACGCTGCATCAGCTTCTGGAGTCCACTCGAACTTGTCAGCCTTCTTCATCAGTCGGTAAAGAGGCAATGCCTTTTCACCGAGTCGCGAGATGAATCGACTTAATGCGGCCAAGCATCCAGTAAGCTTCTGGACATCGTGCACTCGCACAGGGCGTTTCATTCGGAGAATAGTGCCAATCTTTTCTGGGTTGGCGTCGATTCCCCGTTCGGAAACGAGAAAACCGAGTAACTTGCCACCAGGAACTCCAAATGTGCACTTTGATGGATTGAGCTTGATATCATACCTTCTGAGGTTGGCAAATGTTTCGGCAAGGTCAGCGAGCAGGTCGGAACCTTTTCGTGACTTGACAACAATATCATCCATATAAGCTTCCACATTCCGATTGATTTGAGTGAGCAGACACTTCTGAATCATTCGCATAAACGTGGCTCCGGCATTCTTGAGGCCGAACGGCATGGTGATATAGCAGAAGCACCCGAATGGAGTGATGAAAGCTGTTTTTACTTCATCGGGTCCATACAGACGGATCTGGTGGTACCCGGAGTAAGCATCTAAAAAAGACAGCCTCTCGCATCCCGCGGTCGAGTCAACAATTTGATCTATGCGAGGGAGAGGAAAGTGATCTTTCGGGCAGGCCCGGTTTATGTGCTTGAAATCAATGCACATTCGGAGCGACTTGTCCTTCTTAGGAACCATGACGACGTTAGCGAGCCACTCGGAATGGAATATCTCTCGGATAAATCCTGCCGCTAACAGTCGAGCCACTTCTTCACCGATGGCCTTTCTCTTCTGGACGGCGGACCGCCGAAGATGTTCTTTTACTGGCTTTGCAGACTTGTCGACTCTTAGGCGATGCTCAGCCAGTCCCCTGGGAACACCTGGCATGTCAGCGGGCTTCCATGCAAAAATGTCCCAGTTCTCACGGAGGAACTGGATGAGCGCTTCTTCCTATTTTGGGTCGAGTGTTGTGGAGATGCGGGTCGGAGCTGCTTCGGGGTCGGTCGGGTGGATGTGAACAGGCTTCGTCTCACCGGACGACTGGAATGCAGATTCTGTGGCGGGCTTCTTGGATCGCAACAAGTCACTCGGATCTGCGTTTTGCTTGTACTCTTCGAACTCAACCGCTGTCACTTGGGAATCGGCAATTTTGGAGCCCTTCTGAAAGCACTCCTCTGCCTTTTTCCTATCTCCGGTGACAGTGATCACACCTTTGGGACCGGGCATCTTCAATTTGAGGTACACGTAACATGGTCGAGCCATGAATCGTGCATAGGCTGGCCTCCCCAAAATGGCATGATATGCACTTTGAAAATCCACGACCTCAAATGTCAACTTTTCTTTGCGGAAATGCTTTGAATCGCCAAATACTACGTCCAAAGCTATCTGGCCGAGAGATTCAGCCTTCTTCCCTGGTATAACTCCATGGAAGCTCATATTACTCGTGCTCAATCGGGACATCGGAATGCCCATACCTTTCAGCGTGTCTGCATATAACAGATTCAGCCCACTTCCACCGTCCATCAGCACCTTTGTCAGTCGAGTGCCTTCGACAACTGGGTCGACCACCAACGCTTGCCTCCCAGGGGTGGCAATATGAGTCGGGTGATCAGATTGGTCGAATGTGATGGGTGTTTGAGACCACTTCAGATAATTTGCCTTCGCTGGAGCAACCATGTTAACCTCTCGGTTAATTACTTTCAGTCGACTTCTGCTTTCCACATCTGCGAAGATCATCAGAGTGGAGTTGATATGCGGGTATCCTCCCTCACTGTCCTCTTTGTCTTCGGCTTTGTCCGACTCCTTCTCCTTGTCCTTAGACTGTTTTCCCTGAAACTGCTGGATCAGGAGTCGACATTGGCGAGTGGTGTGCTTTGGGTAAATGATATTGCCCTCTTCATCTTTCTTCGTGTGAATATGACACGGCATATCCATCACGTCGTTCCCTTCTTTATCCTTCACCTTCTTGGGGTTCCAGGATCCTTTTGGTTTCCCCTTAGACTTTCCTTGAGTCACGGCCAGAGCCTCTCCAGGAGCTGCCGGTTCAGCCTTCCGCTTCTGTTTCCGACTGGAATTCCCTTTTTCCGACTGACTCGGCTTGTGCTTGCCGCTTCGGAGTCGGTCTTCTTCTTCGCCGTTGGCGTACTTGGTAGCAATCTCCATCATACGACCCAAGGTCATGTCACCGGTTCGACCAAATTTCAAGCTGAGTTCTCTGTTCTTGACGCCATCTTTGAAGGCGCACACTGCCTGATGATCAGAGACATTTTCCACTGTGTGATGCAAAGTGATCCACCTCTAAATATACTCTCTGAGAGTCTCATTGGTTTTCTGCACGCAGACTTGCAACTCTGTCAATCCCGCTGGTCGCTTGCAAGTCCCTTCGAACGTTCTGACGAACACTCGGGACAGATCTTCCCAAGTGTAGATACTGCTAGGAGGTAATTGGGTCAACCATGCCCTGGCAGAACCTTCCAACATGAGGGGCAAATGCTTCATGGCCACCTCGTCGTTCCCACCACCGATCTGAACTGCCACTCGGTAGTCTTCAAGCCAAGTTTCAGGCTTAGACTCACCAGTGAACTTGCTGACTCCTGTCGCCAACCTGAAATTGGAGGGAATAACAGCGGCTCTGATAGCTCTGCTGAAACATTCAGGGCCAGAAACATGTACTCGACTGCTCGTGGGCACTTCTCTGTCGAGTGCACCACGATGGGCTCTGTTCCGGTCGACCAACCCTTGCACGATAATGGATCGCGCGTCGAAGCCTGGCTCCCTGGGGTCAACTGGAACTCTACGCCCTGTACTGTACTGACGCCTATCATCTGGCTGCCGAGGAGCGTAAGACCCACCCCTCGGAGGGGAATAAGGCACTCGACGCCTATCATCTCGGTCGAGCCTGTCGCCATATTGATCTCGCCGATGCTCATACCCTTCGCGCCGCGGAGGCGATCTGGGGCTGTGAGCCGACTGTACCGTATTCATAGTGACAGATCGACTGTGAATCCTGTTGCGCGACTGAGACACGGCTGAATTCTGATCTCCTGCTGCCCGGAGCAGATCTCTGATCTGCAGCAAACCTCTGCCAGCTTCTGACTGCGAAGGCTGAATGGACTCTGCTATACGGGTCGCTGCTGCTAAATTCTGAATCGGGGTTCGATATACCTGAGTCGGCGGGAAGAG
>NW_025232014.1:8413-10389 GCF_018294505.1 Triticum aestivum | reverse complement strand
ATTGACGTGGCGAGTGTAAGCCAACTATGTTATCTCCCCTTTTATCTTATATATATTACATGGGATGTTGTGATGATTGCCTAACTTGCGACATATGCCTTCAATGCGATTATGTCTCTAAGTCGTGCCTCGACACGTGGGAGCTATAGTCGCATCGAGGGTGTTACAAGTTGGTAATCAGAGCCTTCCCCGACCTTAGGAGCCCCATTGCTTGATTGTTATTAGCGGCTGAGTTGTGTCTAGAAAAATGTTTTGAGTCATTTAGGAATTATATATCGGAGAGTTTAGGAATTCTTTTTACTCCCCAGTCTCCTCATCGCTCTGGTAAGGCATCCTGACGTAGAGTTTTGACTCATCTCTTCTCAAATTTCACTAATTTTTTTTAGGATCACGCGGGTATCTTGGAATCGTTCCAATGGTTTTATGACGAGAACATTGTCTTGGTGCCTCCTGTCAGGGGTTTTGTGGAAGTGTCCCGGGGAGTTGAGCTCTGAGGTGTTGTCGTCATAATTTTATTGTTGCAGTTCTGGAATACCTGAGTCTAGTACGCCGACATCGAAAATCTCTTTTATGCAGTTCATTGGTGAGATAACCTCGACGCCACCCAGTACTGGGGCGGGAGTTTGGGAGTATCACCATAACTTGTATAACGGATGCTTTTCGAAGGTCGAGGTAGATGGTTTCCGAAGTTTTTCTCGGTTATGTGTTGAAGGATGGATACATCTGGATGTAGGTTTTGCTAGATTTGGGTGAGATATTATGCTTCCCCTGTATCCCCAACACCTGATTGCATAACCGGAAAGGTCCGAGAGTTTCATAGGTGGGAATTCTTGTAGCTCTAGTTCTTCTTCCACGGATATTTGGTTTGATATTGGGATTTCTTACCGAGTATTCGTTCTTGATCCGTACCTTGTTGATTTATTTCTCTACCTAAATTCTAAGTGGCTTCTCAATTTATGGATATGTGACCATTTCAAGAGGAATGCATTCGTTCATTTTGTTCGGATGTGAAGACTATATGTTGCAATTTTCATTCTGTTGGATTCAGCTTCATTTTATCTGTCTATGTGCTAACGGTGTTCAACCTCTTCAGGATGGCTCCCGCTAAGAGCACCAGTCAGAATCAGAATCAAGATCCGCCACCACCTCCACCTCCTCCGGAGGCATGGCAAGCTATGATGGCCACAACCAATGCAAACACACAGTTGATCATGCAAATTCTTTAAGAGCGCAATCAAGGCAATCAAGGGAACCAAGGCAACAATCAGAATCACTTTGCTACACTCAACCAGTTCCTTGCTAACGGGCCAAAGACTTTCAGCAATTGTGTTGAGGCAACCGATGCTGACGATTGGCTCGTGGATCTGTGCAAGCATTTCGAGTGCAGTAACGTCAGGCCTGAGGACTTCGTCAAGTTCGCTTCCTTCCAACTCAAAGATCAAGCTGCAGAATGGTTCCAACAGTACAAGGATTCCAGAGGTGGACGTGTGATCACTTGGGATGAATTCCGTCAAGACTTCAAAGCTCATCATATTCCTCAGAGCGTAGTTGAAAGCAAGCGTGAGGAATTCCGCAACCTGAAGCAAGGCTCTTTGTCTGTCTATGACTACAACAAGTTGTTCCAGAAGCTCGCCCGCTTTGCCAAGCAGGACGTCCCTGATGAGAAGAGCATGATATACCAGTTCAGGGGTGGTCTCAGAGAAGAAATTCAGCTAGCTCTTGTCCTCTTTGAGCCCTTGAGATATGATGAGTTCTACAACATGGCACTGAAGCAAGAGGCTGCTCAGTTGAGGTGTGATGCTTCCAAGAAGCGAGTCAGAGATGTTACTCCTTCTTCCTCTACTCAAGTGGCCAAGCAGCAGAAGTATTGGCTTCCTCCTCCTCCGTTCCATCAGCCGTATCAGCAGAAGAGCAAAGGTGGCAGTGGATCTTCCCACCCACCCAACCCTGGCTTTCAGAACAAGACTTCGTCTCAA
>NW_025232014.1:3591-4280 GCF_018294505.1 Triticum aestivum | reverse complement strand
GCAAGCCCCACGCCGCCTCCCCAACAAACTCCGGCGGCCGACTTCAAACTCCAGCGAGCTCACTCCGGCCAACCTCGGGAAACGCGCCAGATCCAGATCTAGATCTCGTCTGGGTTGACTTTTTGCCCGAAACCCTAGTTCATATGCCCCTCTTCATCGTGCTATAACTCCTCATTCGTAACTCCGTTTTGGGCATATAGCATATCAAAATGTTCGTATTAGAGAGTACATCATTTCATTCCATTGCATCATTTTCATTTGAGTTCATCTTGATGCACAAAATGCTGTTAGAAGAGTGCTACTTGAGATATTTGTCAGATCTGCTGCTCCATTTAGATATTTGTCATTTTTGCCATGATTATTGCGTGCACGATATGCCCATGAGTTCTACATATGTTTTGTTAAGGGTTTTGCCATCTTTCCAGAGGTGCAACCCATGTATTTTTGTGATGTATGTGGTGACTAGCACAAGCTTGCAAAGTGAGGCACTTGGTAATTCTGATTTCAGGGACTTAGCATTTCCACTAAGTCCTTGAGCTGTTTATCTCATATTGCCATATGTTCATGTTGTTTCCTAGTGATCCGTGCCTCTTCTGAGGATGATCAGTAAGGATGTTTTGTTAATCTTATAGTGCTCTATCCATCCATGTCTTTGTTTGCAATTATGGAGCACCCTAGCTTGAGTCAAT
>NW_025232014.1:0-3243 GCF_018294505.1 Triticum aestivum | reverse complement strand
GAGCTCTACTTTTGTCATTTCGTGAATCTAGGCAGATTGTCTACTTGTTAGCGATTTTGCCGATGATGTTGTAGTTGATCCGTGCATGCTATGGTGTTGTTCTTGCCATGTCTAGCTTGTATTTTGTGTATTCTTGATGGGTGTATGCTTAGATTGTCATGACTTGCTCCGTAGTGAGTGCATCGAGCTCGTAAACATGCCTACTTGATATCTGTTTCAGCATGCTCCAGTTTTCACTAAGTCTGAGAACTGATTATGTTTTTGCCATGTTCACATGCTTGCAATTGTATTTTCTGATCCCTTTTGGCTCAAGGTCACTAAGGAACTTTTGTTAAGCTCTTTGAGTAGCTCCATGCCATGCTTTACTTTTCCATGTTCAGGCCTTGTAGCATATAGTTTTGTTGCTCCAAAGAGTGCTATCTGATCTGAAATTCCAGACAAGTGTTAATTTCACTAAGTCTGAGATCTGTTTGTCATATGCATTTTTGCCATGCTTGTTTGAACCTGTTAATGGATGAATTGGCCGTAGCTAAGTGCTAGACTTTTGTTAAGCATCATGAATGCATCCCTGCCATGTATTTTGATGCCATGTTTGAATGTTGTAGCATATTCATCTCATTGCATTTAGATGGCTACTTGCTGTAAATCGTAGAACGTGGCCATATTTGAATCGCTTGCCATTTCCAAACCGTAACTCCGATTCCGGCGTTATTTATATCGTTTTCAAGCATTTTCATCTCATATTTTCAGTGGCACACTTGGATTCCCAAGTTGAGGCCAGGTTAATGCATCCCTTGTCAAATCTTGCATATGCATCCCGCATCGCATCCCGCATAGCATAACATCTTTGCATCATATTGTTTGAGCTTTGCACGTGGTTGATTGTGTTCCGTTTGCTTGTTTGTATTGTTTGGGTAGAGCCGGGAGACGAGTTCGCTAATGAGGAGCCCGTTGAGTTTCTTTCGAGGATCCAGTCAACTCTGACAACTTTGCAGGCAAGATGATCATACCCTCGAAATCACTACTATCTTTGCTTTGCTAGATGCTCGCTCTTTTGCTATGCCAATGCTACAATGCCTACCACTTGCTTTCAAGCCTCCCAAATTGCCATGTCAAACCTCTAACCCACCATGTCCTAGCAAACCGTTGATTGGCTATGTTACCGCTTTGCTCAGCCCCTCTTATAGCGTTGCTAGCTGCAGGTGAAGATTGGAGACCGTTCCTTGTTGGAACATTATTTACTTGTTGCGATATCATTATATTGCCATGTTATCTTAATGCATCTATATACTTGGTAAAGGGTGGAAGGCTCGGCCTCTCGCCTAGTGTTTTGTTCCACTCTTGCCGCCCTAGTTTCCGTCATATCGGTGTTATGTTCCCGGATTTTGCGTTCCTTACGCGGTTGGGTTATAATGGGAACCCCTTGATAGTTCGCCTTGATTAAAGCTTTTCCAGCAATGCCCAACCTTGATTTTTACCATTTTCCACCTAGCCTCTTTTTCCCTTGGGTTTCCGGAGCCCGAGGGTCATCTTATTTAAACCCCCCCGGGCCAGTGCTCCTCTGAGTGTTGGTCCGACCGAGTAGACTGCGGGGCCACCTCGGGGCAACTTGAGGGTTGGTTTTACTCGTAGGATGTCTCATCTGAGTGTGCCCTGAGAACGAGATATGTGCAGCTCCTATCGGGATTTGTCGGCACATTCGGGCGGTGTTGTTGGTCTTGTTTTAACCTATCGAAGTGTCTTGAAGAACCGAGATACCGAGTCTGATCGGAACGTCTCGGGAGGAGGTCTATTCCTTTGTTGACCGTGAGAGCTTGTCATGGGCTAAGTTGGGACTCCCTTGCAGGGATTTGAACTTTCAAAAGCCATGCCCGCGGTTATGGGCAGATGGGAATTTGTTAATGTCCGGTTGTAGATAACTTGAACCTTAACTTAATTAAAACGAATCAACAGTGTGAGTTACCGTGATGGCCTCTTCTCGGCGGAGTCCGGGAAGTGGACACGGTGTTGGAGTAATGTTTGCGCAGGTTGCTCTCTAGTTTCTCGCTCGCACTTTGCCTCCTCTTCTCGCTCTCTTTTGCGAACAGTTTAGCCACCATATATGCTAGTCGCTTGCTACAGCTCCACATATTTACCTTGCCTTACCTATAAGCTTAAATAGTCTTGATCGCGAGGGTGCGAGATTGCTGAGTCCCTGTGGCTCACAGATTACTATTACACCAGATGCAGGGCCTGATGATTCCGCTCCAGGTGACGCGCTTGAGCTCAAGTGGGAGTTCAACAAGGACTCCCAACGATACTATGTTTCTTTCCCTGATGATCAGTAGTGGTGCCCAGTTGGGGTGATCGGGACCGTGTCGCATTTTGGGTTATCTTTTATTTTGGCGCCGTAGTTGGGCCATGAGTGTTTGGATGATGTAATGTTATTTATGTACTTAATTGACGTGGCGAGTGTAAGCCAACTATGTTATCTCCCCTTTTATCTTATATATATTACATGGGATGTTGTGATGATTGCCTAACTTGCGACATATGCCTTCAATGCGATTATGTCTCTAAGTCGTGCCTCGACACGTGGGAGCTATAGTCGCATCGAGGGTGTTACAAGTTGGTAATCAGAGCCTTCCCCGACCTTAGGAGCCCCATTGCTTGATTGTTATTAGCGGCTGAGTTGTGTCTAGAAAAATGTTTTGAGTCATTTAGGAATTATATATCGGAGAGTTTAGGAATTCTTTTTACTCCCCAGTCTCCTCATCGCTCTGGTAAGGCATCCTGACGTAGAGTTTTGACTCATCTCTTCTCAAATTTCACTAATTTTTTTTAGGATCACGCGGGTATCTTGGAATCGTTCCAATGGTTTTATGACGAGAACATTGTCTTGGTGCCTCCTGTCAGGGGTTTTGTGGAAGTGTCCCGGGGAGTTGAGCTCTGAGGTGTTGTCGTCATAATTTTATTGTTGCAGTTCTGGAATACCTGAGTCTAGTACGCCGACATCGAAAATCTCTTTTATGCAGTTCATTGGTGAGATAACCTCGACGCCACCCAGTACTGGGGCGGGAGTTTGGGAGTATCACCATAACTTGTATAACGGATGCTTTTCGAAGGTCGAGGTAGATGGTTTCCGAAGTTTTTCTCGGTTATGTGTTGAAGGATGGATACATCTGGATGTAGGTTTTGCTAGATTTGGGTGAGATATTATGCTTCCCCTGTATCCCCAACACCTGATTGCATAACCGGAAAGGT
>NW_025232013.1:0-10390 GCF_018294505.1 Triticum aestivum | reverse complement strand
TTTCTTGTGAAACCTGGGCTCCTTGGCAAGTGCAATAGCTCCAGTGTTGTCACAGAAGAGCTTGATCGGCCCCGACGCATTGGGTATGACTCCGAGGTCGGTGATGAACTCCTTCACCCAAATTGCTTCATGTGCTGCCTCCGAGGCTGCCATGTACTCCGCTTCACATGTAGATCCCGCCACGACGCTCTGCTTGCAACTGCACCAGCTTACTGCCCCACCATTCAAAATATACACGTATCCGGTTTGTGACTTTCAGTCATCCAGATCTGTGTCGAAGCTAGCGTCGACGTAACCCTTTACGACGAGCTCTTCGTCACCTCCATAAACGAGAAGCATCTCCTTAGTCCTTTTCAGGTACTTCAGGATATTCTTGACTGCTGTCCAGTGTTCCTTGCCGGGATTACTTTGGTACCTTCCTACCAAACTTACGGCAAGGTTTACATCAGGTCTGGTACACAGCATGGCATACATAATAGAACCTATGGCCGAGGCATAGGGGATGACACTCATCTCTTCTATTTCTTCTGCCGTGGTCGGACTTTGAGCCGAGCTCAATTTCATACCTTGCAGTACAGGCAAGAACCCCTTCTTAGACTGATCCATATTGAACTTCTTCAATATCTTATCAAGGTATGTGCTTTGTGAAAGACCTATGAGGCGTCTCGATCTATCTCTATAGATCTTGATGCCTAATATATAAGCAGCTTCTCCAAGGTCCTTCATTGAAAAACTCTTATTCAAGTAGGCCTTGATGCTGTCCAAGAGTTCTATATCATTTCCCATCAAAAGTATGTCATCTACATATAGTATGAGAAATGCTACAGAGCTCCCACTCACTTTCTTGTAAACACAGGCTTCTCCATAAGTCTGCGTAAACCCAAACGCTTTGATCATCTCATCAAAGCGAATGTTCCAACTCCGAGATGCTTGCACCAGCCCATAAATCGAGCGTTGGAGCTTGCATACTTTGTCAGCATTCTTAGGATCGACAAAACCTTCCGGTTGCATCATATACAATTCTTCCTTAAGATAACCATTAAGGAATGCCGTTTTGATGTCCATTTGCCATATCTCATAATCGTAGAATGCGGCAATTGCTAACATGATTCGGACGGACTTTAGCTTCGCTACCGGTGAGAAAGTCTCATCGTAGTCAACCCCTTGAACTTGTCGATAACCCTTAGCGACAAGCCGAGCTTTATAGATGGTTACATTACCATCCGCGTCTGTCTTCTTCTTAAAGATCCATTTATTTTCTATGGCTAGCCGTTCAACGGGCAAGTCAGCCAAAGTCCATACTTCGTTTTCATACATGGATCCTATCTCGGATTTCATGGCTTCTAGCCATTTGTCGGAATCCGGGCCCGCCATCGCTTCTTCATAGTTCGAAGGTTCACCGTTGTCTAACAACATGATTTCCAAGACAGGGTTGCCGTACCACTCTGGTGCGGAACGTGTCCTTGTGGACCTTCGAATTTCAGTAGGAGCTAGATCAGAAGTATCTTGATCATTATCATTAACTTCCTCTCTAGTCGGTGCTGGCACCTTAGGAACATTTTCTTGAGTTGCGCCATTTTCCGGTTCAAGAGGCAATACTTCATCAAGTTCTACTTTCCTCCCACTTACTTCTTTCGAGAGAAACTCCTTCTCTAGAAAGGATCCATTCTTGGCAACAAAGACCTTGCCTTCGGATCTGAGGTAGAAGGTATACCCAATAGTTTCTTTAGGGTATCCTATGAAGACGCATTTTTCCGACTTGGGTTCGAGCTTTTCAGGTTGAAGTTTCTTGACATAAGCATCGCATCCCCAAACTTTTAGAAACGACAGCTTAGGTTTCTTCCCAAACCATAATTCATACGGTGTCGTTTCAACGGATTTCGACGGAGCCCTATTTAAAGTGAATGCGGCAGTCTCTAAAGCATAGCCCCAAAAAGATAGCGGTAAATCGGTAAGAGACATCATAGACCGCACCATATCTAATAGAGTGCGATTACGACGTTCGGACACACCGTTACGCTGAGGTGTTCCAGGCGGCGTTAGTTGTGAAACTATTCCACATTTTCTTAAGTGTGTGCCAAATTCGTGACTCAAGTATTCTCCTCCACGATCTGATCGTAGGAACTTGATTTTCCTGTCACGTTGATTCTCAACCTCACTCTGAAATTCTTTGAACTTTTCAAAGGTTTCAGACTTGTGTTTCATTAAGTAGACATACCCATATCTACTCAAGTCATCAGTGAGAGTGAGAACATAACGATAGCCACCGCGAGCCTCAACACTCATTGGACCGCACACATCAGTATGTATGATTTCCAATAAGTTGGTTGCTCGCTCCATTGTTCCTGAGAACGGAGTCTTGGTCATTTTACCCATGAGGCATGGTTCGCACGTGTGAAATGATTCATAATCAAGAGACTCTAAAAGTCCATCTGCATGGAGCTTCTTCATGCGTTTGACACCTATGTGACCAAGGCGGCAGTGCCACAAGTATGTGGGACTATCATTATCAACCTTACATCTTTTGGTATTCACACTATGAACATGTGTAGCATTACGCTCGAGATTCATTAAGAATAAACCATTCACCATAGGAGCATGACCATAAAACATATCTCTCATATAAATAGAACAACCATTATTCTCGGATTTAAATGAGTAGCCATCTCGAATTAAACGAGATCCCGATACAATGTTCATGCTCAAAGCTGGCACTAAATAACAATTATTGAGGTTTAAAACTAATCCCGTAGGTAAATGAAGAGGTAGCGTGCCGACGGCGATCACATCGACCTTGGAACCATTCCCGACGCGCATCGTCACCTCGTCCTTCGCCAGTCTCCGTCTATTCCGCAGCTCCTGCTTTGAGTTACAAATGTGAGCAACTGCACCAGTATCAAATACCCAAGAGCTACTACGAGTACTGGTTAGGTACACATCAATTATATGTATATCACATATACCTTTTGTTTTGCCGGCCTTCTTGTCCGCTAAGTATTTGGGGCAATTCCGCTTCCAGTGACCACTTCCCTTGCAATAAAAACACTCAGTCTCGGGATTGGGTCCATTCTTTGGCTTCTTCCCGGCAGCTTGCTTGCCGGGTGCGGCAACTTCCTTGCCGTCCTTCTTGAAGTTCTTTTTACCCTTACCCTTCTTGAACTTAGTGGTTTTATTCACCATCAACACTTGATGTTCCTTCTTGACTTCTACCTCTGCTGATTTCAGCATAGCAAATACTTCAGGAATGGTCTTTTCCATCCCCTGCATATTGAAGTTCATCACAAAGCTCTTGTAGCTCGGTGGAAGCGACTGGAGGATTCTGTCAATGACCGCATCATCTGGGAGATTAACTCCCAGCTGAGTCAAGCGGTTATGCAACCCAGACATAGTGAGTATGTGCTCACTGACAGAACTGTTTTCCTCCATCTTACAGCTGAAGAATTTGTCGGAGACTTGATATCTCTCGACCCAGGCATGAGCTTGAAAAACCATTTTCAGCTCTTCGAACATCTCATATGCTCCGTGTCTCTCAAAACGTTTTTGGAGCCCCGGCTCTAAGCTGTAAAGCATGCTGCATTGAACGAGGGAGTAGTCATCGGTACGTGCCTGCCAAGCGTTCATAACGTCTTGTTCAGCAGGGAGGACAGGTGCGTCACCCAGCGGTGCTTGTAGGACATAATCTTTCTTGGCAGCTATGAGGATGATCCTCAGGTTCCGGACCCAGTCCGTGTAGTTGCTGCCATCATCTTTCAGCTTGGTTTTCTCTAGGAACGCATTGAAGTTGAGGACTACGTTGGCCATTTGATCTACAAGACATATTGTAAATATTTTAGACTAAGTTCATGATAATTAAGTTCATCAAATCAAATTATTTATGAACTCCCACTTAGATAGACATTCCTCTTCTAGTCATCTAAGTATAACATGATCCGAGTTAACTAGGCCGTGTCCGATCATCACGTGAGACGGACTAGTCAACATCGGTGAACATCTTCATGTTGATCGTATCTTCTATACGACTCATGCTCGACCTTTCGGTCTTCTGTGTTCCGAGGCCATGTCTGTACATGCTAGGCTCGTCAAGTCAACCTAAGTGTTTGCATGTGTAAATCTGTCTTACACCCGTTGTATGTGAACGTTAGAATCTATCACACCCGATCATCACATGGTGCTTCGAAACAACGAACTGTCACAACGGTGCACAGTTAGGGGGAACACTTCTTGAAATTATTATGAGGGATCATCTTATTTACTACCGTCGTTCTAAGTAAACAAGATGCAAAAACATGATAAACATCACATGCAATCAAATAATAAACGTGACATGATATGGCCAATATCACATAGCTCCTTTGATCTCCATCTTGGGGCTCCATGATCATCTTGTCACCGGCTTGACACCATGATCTCCATCATCGTGTCTCCATGAAGTTGCTCGCCAACTATTACTTCTACTGCTATGGCTAACGCGTTTAGCAATAAAGTAAAGTAATTTACATGGCGTTTCTCAATGACACGCAGGTCATATAAAAGAATAAAGACAACTCCTATGGCTCCTGCCGGTTGTCATACTCATCGACATGCAAGTCGTGATTCCTATTACAATAGCATGAACATCTCATACATCACATATAGATCATTCATCATTCATCACAACTTTGGCCATATCATATCACAAACCACTTGCTGCAAAAACAAGTTAGACGTCCTCTAATTTTTGTTGCAAGTTTTACGTGGCTGAATTAGGAATCTAGCAAGAACGTTTTCTTACCTACGTGAAAGCCACAACGTGATTTGTCAACTTCTATTTACCCTTCATAAGGACCCTGTTCATCGAATCCGCTCCAACTAAAGTAGGAGAGACAGACACCCGCCAGCCACCTTATGCAACTAGTGCATGTTAGTCGGTGGAACCGGTCTCACGTAAGCGTACGTGTAAGGTTGGTCCGGGCCGCTTCATCCCACAATACCGCTGAAGCAAGAAAAGACTAGTAGCGGCAAGAAAGTTGACAAATCCACGCCCACAACAAATTGTGTTCTACTCGCGCAAGAAGAACTACGCATAGACCTAGCTCTGATACCACTGTTGGGGAACGTTGCAGAAAACAAAAATTTTCCTACTCGTTTCACCAAGATCCATCTAGGAGTTCATCTAGCAACGAGTCATGAGATGCATCTACATACCTTTGTAGATCGCGTGCGGAAGCGTTCAACGAACGGGGATGATGTAGTCGAACACGACGTGATCCAAATCACCGATGACCGAGTGCCGAACGGACGGCACCTCCGCGTTCAACACACGTACGGGACGGGAAACATCTCCTCCTTGATCCAGCAAGGGGAAGGAGAGGTTGATGATGATCCAGCAGCACGACGGCGTGGTGGTGAATGCAGGGCGTCACAGTAGCAGGGCTTCGCCTATACTACGCAAGAGAGAGATGTAACAGGGAGAGAGGGAAGCACCAAAAGCCGTAGCGTCAAGTCCCTCCTCTCCTCCACTATATATAGGGGTGCCAAGGGGGGGCGCCGGCCCTAGGAGATGGATCTCCTAGGGGGGCGGCGGCCAAGGGTGGGGGGCTTGCCCCCCAAGGCAAGGGGGCGCCCCCCCTTTAGGGTTTCCCCTAACCCTAGGCGCATGGGCCCATAGGGGGTGGTGCCCCAGCCCACTAAGGGCTGGGTCCCTTCCCAGTTCAGTCCATGGGGCCCTCCGGGATAGGTGGCCCCACCCGGTGGACCCCCGGGACCCTTCCGGTGGTCCCGGTACAATACCGGTGACCCCGAAACTTGTCCCGATGGCCGAAACAGCACTTCCTATATATAATTCTTTACCTCCGGACCATTCCGGAACTCCTCGTGACGTCTGGGATCTCATCCGGGACTCCGAACAACATTCGGGTTTCTGCATATACATATCTTCACAACCCTAGCGTCACCGAACCTTAAGTGTGTAGACCCTACGGGTTCGGGAGACATGTAGACATGACCGAGACGACTCTCCGGTCAATAACCAACAGCGGGATCTGGATACCCATGTTGGCTCCCACATGCTCCACGATGATCTCATCGGATGAACCACGATGTCGAGGATTCAATCAACCCCGTATGCAATTCCCTTTGTCAATCGATATATTACTTGCCCGAGATTCGATCGTCGGTATCCCAATACCTCGTTCAATCTCGTTACCGGCAAGTCACTTTACTCGTACCGTAATGCATGATCCCGTGACCAGACACTTGGTCACTTTGAGCTCATTATGATGATGCATTACCGAGTGGGCCCAGTGATACTTCTCCGTCATACGAAGTGACAAATCCCAGTCTTGATCCGTGTCAATCCAACAGACACTTTCGGAGATACCCGTAGTCTACCTTTATAGTCACCCAGTTACGTTGTGACGTTTGGTACACCCAAAGCACTCCTACGGTATCCGGGAGTTACACGATCTCATGGTCTAAGGAAAAGATAGTTGACATTGCAAAACTCTAGCAAACGAACTATACGATCTTTATGCTATGTTTAGGATTGGGTCTTGTCCATCACATCATTCTCCCAATGATGTGATCTCGTTATCAATGACATCTTATGTCCATAGCCAAGAAACCATGACTATCTGTTGATTAACGAGCTAGTCAACTAGAGGCTTACTAGGGACATGTTGGTGTCTGTTATTCACACATGTATTACGATTTCTGGATAACACAATTATAGCATGAATAAAGACAATTATCATGAACAAGGAAATATAATAATAATGCTTTTATTATTGCCTCTAGGGCATATTTCCAACAGTTTCTAGTCGTATGCAGACCGCTGTGGCGCAGTAGGCGGGCCTTTTTATCTTCTTATTTTTTTTGCTTTATTTACTTTTGTTTTATTTATTTTTGAGTTGTTTTTTGCTGTATTTAGAGTTTCTTTATGAATATTTTTGCTTTAGGTACAAAAAATTACAAACTTTCTATTAGTGCCGGAAGTTTACAAATTTGAATAGTTTATATTTTGACTTATTTGAAATTTGTGTGAATCACTAGTTTGTGAATAACTTAACTTTGAAAATAGATTTTTCAGTGATTCTTTTTTCTTATGTTTAATATTATTGTGTTTTAAATAACCTAAGCCGATCACATCCCAGATCTTTGGGCGTGAAACTTTTTCTTCGCGTGTGTCCCTTTGCGCCATAGCCATGGAAAATCTTCATCATTTAACTAGATGCTCGGGTCAATATTCACTCTGAGTGGAGCAATTTAATCAAACTTTTCATAATCTTCTCACATGTCTGTCTTGTCATCCACTTCCACGATGTTTCTTTTCCCAAAAAGAACTATGTGGCGCTTTGACTCATCGTATGATTCATTCGCTTCCTTATCTTTTCTTTTTCTCGGCTTGGTAGACATGTCCTTCACATAGAAAGCCCGTGCCACATCATTAGCTAGGACGAATGGTTTGTCTGCATACGCAAGATTGTTGAGATCCACCGTTGTCATTCCATACTGCGGGTCTTCCGTTACCCCGCCTCGTGTCATATTGACCCATTTCCACCGAAACAAAGGGACCTTCAAACCACGTCCATAGTCAAGTTCCCATATCTCCTCTGTGTAACCATAATATGTTTCCTTTCCCGTCTTGGTTGTTGCGTCAAAGCGGACACCAATATTTTGGTTGGTGCTCTTCTTATCTTGGGTGATCGTGTAAAATGTATTACCATATCTCGTACCCTTTGAAAATCATTATATTCAAAGATGGTAACTGGGACAGCGAGTACAGGTCATCTTCAATAGAGGCGTCATGCATGGTACGTGTCTGCAACCAGCCGACGAAACTCCTGGTTTGTTCACGTGTAATCTAGTGATCAGACCGTTCCGGGTGTTTGGAGCATAGAAAATTCTTGTGTTCGTCCATATACGGAGCCACCAAGGCGGAATTCTGTAGAACTGTGTAGTGTGCTCCAGTGAGAGAATGTCCATCCATACATATTATTTGATCCCCTCCTAGTGTGCCTTTTCCATCCGGTCTGCCCTTATGCCGTGATTCAGGAACACCAATCGGCTTAAGGTCAGGAATAAAGTCAATACAAAACTCAATCACCTCCTCATTTTCATGGCCCTTGGAGATGCTTCCTTCTGGCCTAGCACGGTTATGAATATATTTCTTTAAGACTCCCATGAACCTCTCAAAGGGGAACATATTGTGTAGAAATACAGGACCCAAAATGTTAATCTCTTCGCATAGGTGAACTAGGACGTGCGTCAAGATGTTGAAGAAGGATGGTGGGAACACCAACTCGAAACTGACAAGACATTGCACCAAATCATTCACTAACCTTGGTATGATTTCTGGATCGATTACCTTCTGAGAGATTGCATTGAGGAATGCACATAGCTTCACAATGGCTAATCGAACGTTATCTGGTAGAAGCCCCCTCAATGCAACCGGAAGCAGTTGCGTCATAATCACGTGGCAGTCATGAGACTTTAGGTTCTGGAACTTTTTTTCTGCCATGTTTATTATTCCCTTTATATTCGACGAGAAGCCAGACGGTACCTTAATACTGAGCAGGCATTCAAAGAAGATTTTCTTCTCTTCTTTGGTAAGAGCGTAGCTGGCATGACCCTGATGTATGCCATCTTTTCCATGCATACATTGTTGGTCCTCCCATTCCTCAGGTGTATCTTTTGTCTTCCCATACACGCCCAAGAAGCCAAGCAGGGTCACGCAAAGATTCTTCGTCACGTGCATCACGTCGATTGCAGAGCGGACCTCTAGGTCTTTCCAATAGGGCAGGTTCCAAAATATAGATTTCTTCTTCCACATGGGTGCGCGTCCGTCAGCGTCATTCGGAACAGGTTGTCCGCTAGGACCCTTTCCAAAGACTACCTTCAAATCCTTGACCATATCATGTACATCAGCACCAGTACGGTGGCGAGGCTTCGTCCGGTGATCCGCCTCACCTTTGAAATGCTTGCCTTTCTTTCTTACGGGATGCCTGCTCAGAAGAAATCAACGATGTCCCAGGTACACATTCTTCCTACAATTGTCCAAATATATACTGTCAGTATCATCCAAACAGTGCGTGCATGCGCGGTATCCCTTGTTTGTCTATCTTGAAAGGTTACCGAGAGCAGGCCAATCATTGATGGTCATGAACAGCAAGGCCTTTAGGTCAAATTCTTTCCCCATGTGCTCATCCCACGCACGTACACCTGTTCCATTCCACAGTTGTAAGAGTTCTTCAACTAATGGCCTTAGGTACATATCAATGTCGTTGCCGGGTTGCTTAGGGACTTGGATGAGCACTGGCATCATAATGAACTTCCGCTTCATGCACAACCAAGGAGGAAGGTTATACAAACATAGAGTCACAGGCCAGGTGCTATGGTTGCTGCTCTGCTCCCCAAAAGGATTAATGCCATCTGCGCTTAGACCAAACCATACGTTCCTTGCGTCATCTGCAAACTCCTTCCCGTACTTTCTCTCGATTTTTCTCCACTGCGACCCGTCAGCGGGTACTCTCAACTTTCCGTCTTTCTTACGGTCTTCTCTGTGCCATCGCATCGCCTTGGCATACTCTTTGTTTTGGAACAAACGTTTCAACCATGGTATTATAGGAGCATACCACATCACCTTGGCAGGAATCTTCTTCCTGGGGCGCTCGCCCTCGACATCACCAGGGTCATCGCGCCTGATCTTAAAGCGCAATGCACCGCATACCGGGCAAGCGTTCAGATCCTCGTACTCACCGCGGTAGAGGATGCAGTCATTAGGGCATGCATGTATCTTCTGCACCTCTAACCCTAGAGGGCAGACAACCTTCTTTGCTTCGTACGTACTCTCGGTCAATTCGTTGTCCTTTGGAAGCATATTCTTTATCATTACCAGCAACTTTCCAAATCCCTTGTCATATACACCATTCTCTACCTTCCATTGCAGCAATTCCAGTGTGGTGCCCAACCTTTTCTAGTCAGCTTCGCCATTCGGGTACAACAATTTCTTGTGATCCTCTAACATGCGCTGCAACTTCTTCTTCTCCAAATCACCTGCGCAGTTTCTCTTTGCATCGGCAATGGCCCGGTCTAGATCATCAGCGGGCTCATCAGATGCCTCTTCTTCAGCTTCTTCCCGCATTGCCGGCTCAGCTTCTTCTCCCATTGTTGTATCATCGTATTCAGGGAACCCATGGCCAGGATAGCTGTCGTCGTCCTCTTCTTCTTCATTGTCTTCCATCATAACCCTTCTTTCTCCGTGCTTGGTCCAAACATTGTAGTGGGGCATGAAACCGGACTTAAACAGGTGGACGTGAATGGTTCTTGACGTAGAGTAATTGTGATCATTCTTACAGACTAAACATGGACAAGGCATAAAACCATCCGCCCGCTTGTTTGCCTCAGCCACAAG